>NC_060122.1:834335653-834638153 GCF_021461395.2 Schistocerca americana | reverse complement strand
ACCACACGCTCCTCCTACCCGCATCCTCAGCTGGGGATGACATGGCGGTCGGATGGGCCACTTGAGGCCTGACGACGGAGTGCTTTTTGCCTTTTTCTCCGTAAGAAGGTAATAAAGATCAGCCTGAACAATATCCAGCGCTCCCTCTCACTCATATTTTTGATTCAAAGATGAAATGGAACAACATTTTTCTAGTATCAGGTCCAATAAACACACCTTCTTCCAATTTAGCTTCTGATAGGTGACGACATTTCTCGCAAAAACGTTCCAGATCGTCTCCATATTTGGCTAAGGCTTTCAAAATTTGTTTCATTAGGACCAAATTAAGATGTAGAAATGGCAATTTATTTTTTTCGGATGCGCAAGATTTTAGCTCTAAAAGAAAAAGATCCAAAGAGCTTGTGAAACTAATCACGATAAAATGACCAATGCAATGTTCTGTGGAAAGTTGCTCCTCATGCTATTTTGAACTGAAATAGTGTGTGAAATATATGTCATTAAAGCCAGTAAATTTTTTTATAAATATAGTGTTAACCGTATGAAAAGTGGAGGAGAGGGCTCTTTTGTTGTTACATTGCGGTTCAGCAAACCAAAATCCACAAAATAAGCTACTTCCAGTTTTTTCATTGTTGATCTTTGTTATGTACTGTATTGTGTCTCTGAAATTCCAACAACTGTGTGTTGCAGTATGCTTGAACCACACACCAACCTAGATGTTATGACGACCCTTAAAAAGAAATTTCTCTCGAAGAAACATGAACGATGAAACAAAGAAGACACTATTGCACAAAAGTTAGAGTCAGGGCCATAGGTAGTTCCGGCCCTGTCGGATTACCGAAAGATCTTCGAATCATTTTTAAACGTCTGCTAATAACAAAGATATTATCATATGGAGTGTCTGCCCAAGTGTGCCATTTATGTGAATAATATTTGACTTGCAGAATCCACCACGTAAAATACGACGATTTTTGTTGTTTGCGTCTTAGGAAAGAAATAAAGCCACATATGGTTAAAGGAAGAACAGTGGGCTAGCACGTACTGTAAACGTTGTGACTATTGCAGCACCAGAGTAAAGCACGTGATGGATTGTACTTTCCCAGGTACTGAAAACAGCGTATATGATTCGAATCACGGAATGAGGTGAGTAGTGCCGCGTTAACGCCTGTTTGTAGTCTGTAGACAACATAAAATGTTGTAGAGGGCCACTGAACGTTGTGTACGTTTGCTTACCGGCAGTAACTGTAGCTTGAGTTACCGTTATGCTAGCAGGAACCCACTCATCAAGCTTCATTTTTAAGGGGGACATCAACGTCATCGTTTCATAGGATTTAACACGGAACATAACGCTGCTACAGTGTCGTGTGTGCGAAGGACGTCCGCTAACGCAGTGGAGCACGAAATGTGACGCCAGCACTTGATGTCAGAGGCCACATTTACATGACAGTGCGTGTCACAGGACTTCACGTAAGAGTGTTGGCGCAGCGCGGCAGCACTGGTGTATGCATGCACGCAGGCCAACGCCGGCCGTCAGTCAGAATTCGTCCGTTATGACTGTTGACGGGCCGAGTGCCGGCATAGCGGTACTGAACGACTGCTGTGCGACAGGGTCGGCCTCCACAGAACTGCGCCGCGCGCTAAGTGGATCACTGTGTACTCACGAGCTCAAGCGTAAGAATCTTTTTGCAAAAGTGAGCAGCTGTATATGGAACGTGAAGTGTTGGCTGTCTACAAATCTCCTTTTCCCCCCTTTCTCGCTACAGTGATGGCTACAGTGCAAAACACCGTCTCCCATCTACATCTACACTCTGCAAATCACTGTGAGGTGCGTGGCAGAGGGTACGCCCCGCCCCGCGTGATGACCTTAACCCACAGGAAAAGTAATTATCAAAATCTGAACTGTGAAGTCATCCAAAATTCTAGTTGGAAAACCACACTCTTTGTTATACTTCTCAATTGGTCACTATCCCACTTTGTTTATGAACTGAAACTCTAATATTCACGAGAAGCTGCTCTGAAATTAACATGAACCGACGAAATTGTGTGTATATTCTCTGAAACTTCAAAGACATCTAAGACAATATCTGAAAGGAATTAGAAAAAGTGACAAAATTTCGTGAATCACACACAATACTGTTAATAATCGCATGAACACTGGGGGGAGGGGGGGGGGAGGGGTTTCACCATACATCTACCCACTTTTGACTATAACCAGTGTCTCTTAATGCTACGACTCGTAGCAATACAATATAAAAAAACTTTTATTACCGGGTAAACAGTCCCTACGTGATTTGACAGCTGACATTTATGATTCCCGCTCACGTCAGGAAATGCACCAACACGTGAATAGCAGCTTTTACGTTACTGGTCAGAACGCAAGCAATTATGGCGGTCGCCGTAATTTTCACGCGAAGCCATATTTCGCGACAAAATACTCTTATTAGTCACTGTCATATATCTAGTCTCATAACAATACATAGAACTACATAAAATAACTACAATAATTTTGACATGCAAGGAGAATTAGTTCTAATGAGAGGAAGAAGTTTATATTTACTGGTGTTTCAACAATGACTACCAGGCAACTTTAAATTCACTGATTGTAATTTTATTTTCTTTAGCAGAAAGCAAACATAAACTAAACAAAGAAGAGTCTGTAATTCTTATACTTTTGATAGAGAAAGAAAGTTTCTAGGTCAGGGGATAGCGTTCGGCGAAATCTCTTAACTTTTTGTTGCATACGATGCGTTGCGTTGGGCAGCACGATGTCGGCGGGTTACGATGATGAGAGCAGGGTACAGGCAGCTCCGCTGGTTAATCTTCTCCGGCGAAACGCAAATAAAGTTCCGGCACAGCTGTATCATTAACTCCGTAGTGATTAACAAACCACAAGACGCCAGTATACGAGCGTTGTTGACATGTCCTCTCTTTCAAAGTACATTACGTAGACATCGCTCGTTTTTACACTTTATGCACTGTCCGTGACGCTATCGTCCATAATTACACAGTTCGTCACATTCATATAGTCTTAGCCACAAATACACAGTTCATAGAATTGTTCTTGTGCGTGAAGCACACCGTAAACAATGTCCACTCTGTTCTCCCATTTCAAACTTCGACAACGTCACTGAAAGTCATTTATATTGCACAGTTAATTAAAGTCTTCACTTTCACGGCTTGATAGAATGTGATAGACAACAGTTCCAACACCCAAAACCAATACCAGCAAAGTTCATTCGCATAAAAGCACTGTTCGTGTCGGCGACAACAAAGTATTGTTAGTCGCTCTTTCACAGTCCGGTTTATTTGCTCTTAAAGTTCGCTGGCAATGGCATTACATACCGGAGTGGTAAAGAGAATTAACAATCTGATAGTTCGGTATTACTGTCCATACAATTACGTATGCTTTTTCATAAAACACACTAATATTTTTCCGCGGACGCTTCACACACCATCCACCATCCCCTCTACTACACAACAGCCTTTCGACTATCGATATCACTATCGTTGTCCCCTGTCTATAGATGTTATATCGTTATCGTAAATTACATAAATCTTTATAAATGTTATTGACTGCATCTTTTACAACTAATAATGTTCCAAAAGAGAACTTTACAAACTTTACCACAGGTACAAATCAAGAAACATATTTATCCATTGGCAAATGAAATAATCACAATTACATCTTTACATTTAAAAACCACAGTAGAATGTTACCTAATCACAATTAGAAATGCCCATATGAACAAAAGAAAAAGAATAGAAATCTAAAGAAAATCACGAGAAAAATTATGTGCGTAATTAGCAATGCCTTCGCACCCATTGTACCAGTTATTAGGGTTTTTTCCTGTTCCACTCGACTATGGAGAGCGGAAAGAATGATTGAATGCCTCTGTGCGTGCAGTAATTATTCGAATCTCATGCTCACGGTCCCTATGTGAGCGATACGTACGGGGTTGTACTATATTCCTAGAGTAATCATCTAAAGCCTGTTAATAGAGTTTCTTCGGGTATTTTATGTCTATCTTCCAGAGTCTTCCAGTTCATTTCCTCCAGTATCCCTGCGATGTTATGTACTGCTGGATGTTCGAGTCCTCCCTCCGCCATGGGTGTGTGCGATGTTCTTAGCATAAGTTATTTTGAGTAGCGTGTAAGTGGAGATCGATGACCTCAGTAGTTTGGTCCCTTAGGAATTCACACACATTTGAACATTTTTGAGCCATTCGTCCTGCCCTTCTCTGTGTACGTAAAATATCCCCTGTATACGTTCAATATCCCTTGTTTGTCCCATGTGGCATGGGTCCCACACACTTGAGCAATATTCAATAACTAGCCGCACGACTGATTTGTAATCAGTTTCCTTTGTAGACTGACTGCACTTCCCCAGTGTTCTACCACTAACCCGAAGTCTACGACCTGCTTTGCCCGCTACTGAACCTATGTGATCATACCATTTCGTATCCCTGCAAAGTGTTACACCCAGGTATTTGTAAGAGTTGGCCGATTCCAACAGTGACTCATTGATGTTATAGTCATACGATACGCTTTCTCGCTTTGTGAAGTGAAAAATTTTACATTTCTGAACATTTAAAGCAAATTGTCAATGCATGAGTCCACATGATATCGGTCCTAAATTGTTGTTAGGATGTGGTATGTTATTGTCTACCTTATACTCTACGAGACAACCATTCTGCATTGTGGGCACTGTCAAATCACTGAAATGTACTCCAGCAGGTCAGATCTAATCGACGGTAATGTTCAAGACACCGCGCGCCAGATACCGTGCACTGCTCGTTTATTTAACTTTTAAGCTACTGGCTACTGAAGTTGTCTGACGTCTCGTCGTTCGCAAGACCGTTCAGTCACCAACACAGCTGACCTGTCCTTATGAGGTAATAACTGTAGGATAAAACACTCCTTAGGCATAAATTCAAAGTTTTATTTGATTCCCTGTCATACCGCATATACACTCATGTTCAGAAAAAGCAGAACACCTCGAACGACTAGAGACAGGACGTTCATATTCACAGGACATGTACATTACTATGTTCTGCATCAATGATTAGAATTTGAACCATGTCGCCCGCGGGTTCAAGGTCAACGCCAACATCGCACCGCAACACCACCTACTGGCAAAATGTGAGTGCAGATTTCGTTCTCGCTATAAACTGATGGTGATGGATCGATGTAACTTGAGCAGACGTGCTGGATGCCTCGCAGACATATGCGCGAACCGTGCCGTCAGGTGAGTGAGTCTGATACAGGGCACATTGTTGGCGTGAGAGAATGTGATGCATCCATCCGGGAAATTGCTGCTCGTGTGGGACGAAGTGTTTCAGCAGAGCGACGATTGTGTGCAGAATGGTTGACGGAAGGCCATAGAACACGACGAGATGGGTTGAGTTGCACCACTCAGATGACAATCCAAGTAGGTTGACACCTTATCCGATTGTCATTGCGGGACAGATCACCGTCCTCCTCGGCTCTGGCACAACAATGGATCAGTGTAACACACCTTACACTTCCAGGGCTGACAGTCCGTGTCCCTTTACTGCGGCACAGATTACGTGCGTGTCGTCCACTTCTCCGCCTTCGTTTAACGAATGTGCAGAAACATGTTAGAGTGCAATGGTGGAACGACGTCACTGGGGAGAGGAATGGCTTCAGATAGTGTTTTCGGAGGAATAGAGGTTCTGTTTGTTTGAAAACGATGGCCGCATTGGGTTTGCCGCAGACAAGGTGAGCGGCATCACCCAAGGCCTTACCATGTGCGGTACTGTTGACGACAACCACAAGGACACTGTGACAAGTGTGGCCCACGTGAATGACATTCTGCGGCCCGCAGCCACACCCTTTCTGCACAGCACTGGAGACGCCATTTTTCAGCAAGCCAGTACACGACCACATGTTGTTGCATTAACACGTGCCTTCTTGGTGTCACAGGATGTCAGCCTTTTGTCCTGGCCCGTCACATCACAAGAGTAGTCGTCAGTCGGAAATGTGTGACATTTGGTGAAACGACAGATATAGCGCTGTGACTCAATGCCAGTCACCGCAGATGAACTTTGGAACCAGGTGAATGCAGTATGGATGGCTTTCGCGCTTTATACGCCTATTCGTCTCTGAAACGATTCGATGCCTTCCTTTAATCCGACCTGGTGAAGATGTCAAACACTCGAGAAGTACTCAAGAATGGATCACACTAGCGTTGTACACGGCGTCTCTTCCATAGATGCTACGATCCCCTAAAATTCTCCCAATAAAACGAAGCCGACCATTCGTCTTTTTCACACAGTTTTGCAACGTTAGTCCTAGCGCCTAGAACCGGACGGCCACCACGGCCGGCTAGATGCTATCGAGACGAATCCAGTGATGTGTAATAGTAAGGTATCTGAAGGTTAACCAAGGTCAAAAAGGTGGTATGAACGTCCATTTACAGAAGGTGTTCGAAGTGATGACCATTGGTATCAATGTAGTACTGCAATCTTCTTATCATGGATTGAGTGGTATTCCTTATCACATCGGCGCTTATCGAAGCACATGCTCTAACAATTCTCTCCCGCATATCTTCAGGTGTAGCTGGAACACCTTCATAAACAATGTTGTTTACAAATTCCCACAAAAAAAAATCCAGAGGCTTCAAGTCTGGCGAACGAGCCGGCCACGACACATCTCCTCCGCGCCCAATCCGACTCATTTCCAGCCATCAGCGAAAAATGTGCTGGACACCCATCGTGTTGATACCACATTCTGCTCCTTGTTCCTGAAGGTATTTCTTCCAATAACAGACCTAATGTTTGTTGCAGGCGAGAATCCCACACCGTACATTCACCGACCACGGTTTTTTGTGTGCATCTCGCCGCAGCCAACATCGATTTTCAGTTGCCCAACAATGCTTCTTATGTAAATTAACATTTCCATGGTTACTGAATGTAGCCTCGTCAGTAAATAAAATAAAAATAATAAATGTATCAGCCCTCTGAATCTGAAGTTGCCGGCCGAAGTGGCCGTGCGGTTAAAGGCGCTGCAGTCTGGAACCGCAAGACCGCTACGGTCGCAGGTTCGAATCCTGCCTCGGGCATGGATGTTTGTGATGTCCTTAGGTTAGTTAGGTTTAACTAGTTCTAAGTTCTAGGGGACTAATGACCTCAGCAGTTGAGTCCCATAGTGCTCAGAGCCATATGCTATATCCAGTCTGAAGTTGAACCCATTGGAAGAATTCAACGCGACGCGTACAGTCCGCACCAGTTAATTCTCGGTGGAGACTGATATGGTAAGGATGATATTTATGGCGATTCAGATCACGAACACTACTCTGGCTCATGCCTGATTCCCTTGCGATTTTATGCAAACAAACACAAGGATCTCGAACCACAGTGGCAAGAGTACAAATTTCCGTTTCCTCGTTAGGAACTTTCCTTTGCCGGATATGGTTCCGATGCGTTAAAGATCCAGTTGTTCTCAATTTATCACACACATATTTAAATTTACGACGCGTAGGGTGAGTACATTAAGGATATCTTTCAGAGTATAAGTCTCTAGCTCTCACTGAATTTCGTTGGCATTCTCCGTAAATGAGAAGCATATCAAATTGTTCTTCGATCGAATACATCATTCACATTCACTTGATTCGACGATTCTAGTCTTACCGCTCCTGTTAGTGTTGTACTGCGAAAGCGTCGAATGGTGTTTACACGCCAATGGCACGGTAGATGGATACGCCGTATTCGGCGAATGTTTACTATTTGCACGATACTAGGGGGAATTGTCAGAGCGTGTGATTCGATAAGTGCCGCAGTGATGTGGAATACCACTCAATCGATGACAAGAAGATTGCAGCACTGCACTGACACCAATGGTCATCACTTCCAACACCTTCTGTAAATGGACATTCATGACACCTTATTGACCTTCGTTCACCTACAAAAACCTTACTGTCACACATCATTGGATTCGTCTCGATAGCCGCTATCAGAAAAGAAGTACCAAACTCTAGCACCGCATTTATAAAAAGTTTACCTTGATATCTCTTAGGCGACCCCACCTAGCAACAAAATATCAACGTCATATTATGATCCCCGCTGTCCAACGCAACATTTGTCCCACAAACTTTTCAGCTACCGTCATACTTTCGGAGTTATTCTAGGTGGCAATAGTTAGTGACCCACCCTGTATACATGGAAGTCGCCACAGAAGCATGGCAGAAGAAAGTGGTGTACCATTATAAGCTTAATAATAAAATTATAAACACACTCCTGTTTGCAGATGATGAAATAATCTTAGCGGACACGGAAGATACACTACTGGCCATTGAAATTGCTACTCCACGAAGATGACGTGCTACGGACGCCAAATTTAACCGACAGGAAGAAGATGCTGTGATTTGCAAATGATTAGCTTTTCAGAGCATTCACAAAAGGTTGGTGCCGCAATCGCGATAGGCCACAATCCGACCTTTATCAACATCGGAAACGTGATGGTAGGCACTTCTCCTCCTTGCACGAGTCATCACAACAACGTTTCACCAGGCAACGCCGGTCAACTGCTGTCTGTGTATGAGAAATCGGTTGGAAACTTTCCTCATGTCAGCAGGTTGTAGGTGTCGCCACCGGCGCCAACCTTGTGTGAATGCTCTGAAAAGCTATTCATTTGCATATCACAGCATCCTGTTGGTTAAATTTCGCGTCTGTAGCACGTCATCTTCGTGGTGTAGCAATTTTAATGGCCAGTAGTGTAGTATTACAGTATCTAAATATAATACTAATATAATGCCATTCCATGGTAAGGATCAGCGAAGCTCAAAAATAATAATTACACATTCCCGAAATACTGTAGGCGGAACAGCGACCAATACAACGTGTTTGAGTGTATATTTTCAGTTTATTTATTTTGCCCAATGGGGACCGGCTTCGGTATACAGTACCATCCTCAGGAAACCTACGAGCAAAAAATTCCATTACCTAGTTAGAACAATGACGCAAGAGAAACTGCAGCATTTCACAGCTGCACTCTACCGACGAGGAGTGGAGTGGTCACCGCTGCCGTGGCCGGTCGGTGAGCTGCGACACGGCGTGGAGAGGGCGCCGCTGAGAGCCCAGCGTACACGTGGACACTGCCAGAGATCACTAGCCCGCGGTTTCAGAGATAACATAGGAACACTGCGTCACTATTCCCTCTGGACGCAAGATTTTTCCCAATAAAAATAATTTTGCATTTTTTTAATACATAATGCTGTTATTTCGACGATAGTTGCTTAATTTAATGATTCATGGTTATATCGACGTTTCATAGTTGCATAAACTTTATATATCGGTAATTGTAAACTTGGATAAACTGATATTTGCTTTTAATGGTTTATTACACTGCGAACTATTTTTATACAATTTCTTTATTTCAATTTTTTTGTTTATTTTTTTTTGAAAATCTTTTACATTCAACTTTCTAAAGGTTAAAAAAGTATTATAAGGAATAGAAAGTGAAACTCTGTACACAGGGGCACTCTTACCGCTGCTGGCCGTAATTTCCGTCTATGTAAAACTCAACGCTGACCTTCTCTTTTAGTAATGGACAGGCCTATTAAGGGAATGACAACTGCTACCTACGCACTCTAAGGTTACACAATACACCATACTTTTGCTGTCATAGAGGTTAACATTTTTTAAATTTCTCTTGCATTATTGTTGTATGTAATGGAATTTTTTGATCGAATGATGGCCTGAAGGTGGTTCTGAGTACCGTAACCGCTAGCATGTACGCAAAATAAATAAATTGCGACTGTAGACTGAAACATATTCTTTTTCAACGTGATAACCGACGATAAACTGCTAGAATACATAAATGCTTTTAAACACCCGGGATTTGATATCTCATATATTGCACCCAATCATCAAGAATACAAACTGCAAAAATTTCAACGGTTGATAAGTACAATAAATCACACTCTCATTGGGAAAATTAGGTACTAAAATGCTGTAATGTGATGGCAGTACCACTTCTCATGTGTGGGTCAGAGACGTGACCACTATTCAGCAGCCAACAGAGGAGGGTGAAAGAAGCAGAGACGGTACTGCTAAGACCAGTTGCTGCTTATAAATTCATTGGATCGTATAAAGAGTAGTGAAATCAGAAATGAAACTCGCATCAAAAGCATACTTCAGAAAATACAGGAGTACAGAAAGAAATGACATGAACATATTCAAAGGAAGGTAGATTAACGAATACGTTAATTATTATACAGATGCAGACCTCAAGGGAAAACAGATGTTGGTATTTCTACGAAGAGGTGGAGAGATCAGCTGCAATCTACTTGAAATCGTCACAGGCAATAACTCCTGACCACAACTGGATCTGATGATGATGTCCTACAGCACTGTAAATAATTAAGATGTTGCACAGTGCCTTGGTGACAAATGAAGAGTAATGGCGGCCACTCAACTCTTGAACTGCGCCAACAGTTCCTTCGGATGAGCTAGGGATTTCGTTCGGCTGGGGTGCAGGTTCCCCACAGCTTCGGTGCTTGGACTGGCGGGCTGGGCCTGATCAGTCAGCCGCTGCCACGGCCCGGAGACGCCAGCTGTCGTGGCACCGATGATACCGATGCGGCTCTAATGGAATCCCAATGTTTCAGGCGCCTTTGTTCGCGGTCACTGCCTCATCGGCTAGAGCTGCTGACGTTTCACTGCCAGACAGCAGGTGCTGATGCGTCAGCCTCATAGGTTCGAAGTACGTCGCCGGTACGTGACGCGGAAGTTGCAGAGTCGAGGCCAATGGCGTTGGATTTTTTACCTCTCATATGTGGGAATTTTAGAGAACCAGCCTTGAACAGACTGGTAGGGGTAAACAGATCGTCAGTGTAATGGATTGTACCTCCCATTTCATCACCCCCGAGTCTCAGCCCACACGCGGTCTGCACATTGTGCTTGTGAGCAGTTCAATACGCCTTGGCCGACCCTATCATAGATGTTCCAAACACTGTGTTTATTTTAAAGTAGACGCAATACGAAACTGCAGTACTGGTACCTACGACCTGGAGAATGTATACATGGATTCCCATGTTTTGTTTCTCTAATATTAAATACAGGTACATAGCAAACTAACAAAAATTGAAGAATTTTGTCTATAAGAATATTTCAGTGTGTGATGCATCGCCGTTTTCCTGCATTTCATAGGTCCCTACTCGAAGTTTTCTGGTACACTTCCAGCTCGGCGCGGTAGTGTTATGGGGTGGCTGGTTCCGGTTGCAGAGCTGTATATGTGGGAAGCTGTAGTGTGGGCTCTCCAGTACGTCAAGAATGCTTACTCAACAGAACGTTCCTTATTATTTGCTGCCTTGCATACAGTACTTGCACAATAGTAACCGAGGAGCCACCCACGGCTAGTGAGCAGCTGGTGACATCTGCAGCAAAACGCTGAGGCAGCACGACAGCAGGTGGCAGTGACGGTCCCCTCGCTGACTCAGCAGTGTGTCAGCACCACATTGCGGTGTTCTGAGGCCAGTGGTTGCCGGCTGCTGCCTGTGGCTGGTGGTGTCTGCCAGAACCGTGCAGGTGTTATGTTTGAAACCCACTATCAACAGGGCTAGCTGACAGCTCACAAATCAGTACCCTCACTCAACTGTTGATGCTGCTCTGTAAGATTGGATTAGTTTAACTGTGCATTCGGTCAGTGGAAGGGATAGACACTGTGCCAGTCAAATGCATGGAGCTGTAGGGACGCTGCTCCCTGCTGATCTGGGAGCATTTATGGTCCCTGTGGCTGCACCATGCAGCAGTCCGGTCAACCACAGGCTGCAGAACGTCGCACTGTGGGGTGCTGCACCAGCAGTGTTGCAGCTCCTAGCTACAGAGTTATGCCAGTGGCTGACCCACGTCTCCCTTGTTTGGCAGAGGAGTCCTGCCCAAAGTTCAGGCCGAGGCACTAGTGCAATGCCGCCTCAGTCTAATTTCTTAAAACAGAGACACAGCAATACCATGAAGTGCATTAAAAAACATGACATCTCTGTTGTGACATTCGCTGTAATCAAGGGACATGCCTCGAGCTGCAAGGGAGATTCATCCCAGATATGGACTGCAATATATTAAGGTGTTTGTAAGGGATGGTGAGAAAGTAAGGTTACAAAGACTGCAGTGAAAAGTGCACATTTTATTTGATACAAAGCCGGCCGCTGTGGCCGAGCGGTTCTAGGCGCTCCAGTCCGGAACCGCGCTACTGCTACAGTCGCCGGTTCGAATCCTGCCTTGGGCATGGATGTGTGTGATGTCCTTAGGTTAGTTAGGTTTTAGTAGTTCTAAGTCTAGGGGATGGATGACCTCGGATGTTAAGTCCCATACTGCTTAGAGCCATTTGAACCATTTGATAGAACCAATACAGCCAACTGATAACACATACGTTAGGTCGATTTTGTGACAGCTTCGGTATCGGTTTAGGCACTTGTCGCTTTTTCAGATGAGTTTGAATATATTCTCCTGGTAAAAATCCCGTCCTTGCGTCTTCAGCCACGTTGTTCTAAAGTGTTTCACCTCCTCATCTGAAGCGAGTTGTCGGCCTGCTAGGTGAGCCTCCTGTTGCCCTGAATCAGCTCCTCCATGTGGACTGGGTTCAGATTCTTCATGCTATGCTGGATCGACCACAGCGATACTTCTCGGTGACGTTTTCCCTGCCGGCTCCAAACTTTCAACACCATTCTGCAACGTGCTGAAGGGACATTACTATCTCTTTGCGAACCTCTACCAGTTGCTGCTGAATTTCAGCAGCCGTTAGATGTTTCGCCCACAGAAATAAAATAACTGAACTGATCTCTTCGCGAGACCTGTTATCCAAAGGTGCCGCCATTAGTGTTTACCTGCAACCTGCGCTGTGGGTGGCTGAAACTCTGCATAGTTACCAACCCCGTTTATCAGAATTACCGCACACTACTAATTTCTACCCCGATAACCACATGTTTTATAGCTTGTTTGTTCGTCTTTGGAACGAAATACATACCAGATTCTGCGTATCAGGGATAGACAGTTTGTTGGAAGGTTTTTAGTGCTATGTGACATTAAATGTCTCCGCATAGGTCATGTAATTCGCGTGAGTTACGGACCGCTGATTTGCGTACGTGGCAATGGAAATGAGTGTTTGGCGTCTTTGGCCGGGAGTCCCCTTGCGGGGCAGGTCCGGCTGTCTTGGTGCAGGTCTTGTTACATTCGACGCCACATTCGGCGACCTGCGCGCCGGAAGGGGATGAAATGATGATGAAGACAACACAACATCCAGTCCCTGAGCGGAGAAAATCTCCGACCCAGCCGGGAATCGAACCCGAGCCCGTAGGATGGCAATCCGTCACGCTGAGCACTCAGCTATCGGGGAGGACTGCGTACACGGGGATGGAGCCCGACAGCGATCCAGATGGGTTCCATAGGATTTACATCTGGCGAATTTTGTCGCCGAGATATCAACGTGAGTTGACTATAATGCTCCTCAAACTACTGTAGCACGGTTCTGGCTCCGAGACACGGACAGTTATATTGCTGAAAGACGACATCGCTGTCGGGGGGGACATCAAGCATTAAGGGGATGCAGGTGGTTCGCAACTGTCAGGGTGTCTTCGATTACCGTCAGAGGTCACATTCAACCGCATGAGAATGTCTCCCATATCGTAATGTCCCAACAGCCTGGGTCAACGGCAAGCTGGACGTTTCAAGCCGCCCTTCACCTCGATGACAGCGTTTGTAGAGACGACCATCAACCTAGTGTACCAAAAATGTGATTCACTTGATGAGACGACACGTTTCCATTGGTTGACGGTCGGATTCCAATGGTCCCGTGCCCATTGCAACCGTAATTGACGATGTCCTTGGGTCAGCACGTGAACACTCTGCTGCGAACCTTCACGTTCAACGATGTGCGATGAACGGTGTGCTCCGAAACACTTTCAGGTGCACCATCATTGATCTCTTTCGGCAGAGGCGTCACAAATTGCCATCTGTCTTACTCTACAGAGCAGACAAGCCTCCGAACCTCACGTCTTGTGAAGAGTCGTGGACATCCAACCATTTAGCACCTAGTTTTACTTTCACTGTCCTTCTACCTCTTGATAATTAATTGAAACCCTCAGCTGCCCACAGATGTTGTTGGCATACCTTGATGGTGACTCGAACCCGGGATCTCCTGCTTCTCTTTCTGTAGATGCACGTGAACATTCGACCAGATTCGCCGTTTTCGAGATACTCGTTCAGAGGCTCTGTGTGATGATAAACTGCCGTTTGTCAAAGGGCAGATTGTAATGGATTATAATGGATGTCTCATTTTGCAGACCACATCTTCACTAGGGTGATCCCCCGTCCGTGTCTGCTCCGCTTACATGCTTTTATTAAAGCGTCACTTGCCAGCAACGCGACCACACGCATCCAACGTCGCGGTGGACAGTGGTCACAAAGTTTTGGCTTATCAGTGTGTATAACAGACCAAACTCCAGGAATGTCAGCCTCGTAACCTTAGTTTCTGATCTCCGCTTGTAAAAAATCCTCAGTATGTTCAAACAGGATCTATTTGTACTGATGGTGTGTTCATGCTTATGGAGAAACCTTATGCTGGATCATGTCCACATGACTCTGTAGTCAGTGTCTGTTCTGTGGACTAAATTGCTCGCTCCCTACATGTTCCCATACTGTGGCCTCACCAGTGGCTGTTGTTGTTGTTGCAGCCTGTATGTGCTGGACCGCACGGCTAAGGCTCTGTTCGTGATGCTGCTACTGTGGCTGCTGGTGGGCTACTCCGAGACTGCGCGCTCAGCCATGGACACTGTGGCGGAGGCCCTGCGCTCCCTGCCTCTGGTGGGCAGCGTCCTCACCAAGGAGTCCACTCTGCAGCCCATCTGAGGGCGGAGGGAGGCACAGCAAGCTGCCGGGCTGGGGGGCTGTCCGAGACTCTCTTATTCCACAATATATATCAAATCTCACAGCTCATATACGTAAATGTATCAATGGTACTTGCTCTGCACTTGCTCTTTGGCATGGAATAACATGTGGGGATAAGTTCACTTACGATAAAGGCAGAAATGTTTGTGTACAAAGAGTATTGTAGGTATACCCATACTTATCTCTCGTGGTGGGAAACTAACTTTACAATGAATTACAACCGTTTCACATTATATGTATTGCATGTTTTACAGTATGAAACAGGTAGACTGGTTTGCATACAGAAAGTATGGCAGAATATGGCTGATGCAATTGTAAATCAAAATACATGAGTTTTATACAGTTTACAAGCATCCTATTTTACAGGCCTATACAGTCTCTCAAACATAGGTATCTATTACGTAATCCAGCGTGATAAATGTACAACATCTGTTGTTTCCACAAGCTGTGATCAGTAATGTTTGGTTAGATTCGTATGAAATAACAGTACTTGTACAAATCTTTTGAAGATTATATAAGATAATATTTTATACAAAAAAATTGTTTACAGACAGCTACAAATTTTAAATATGATTTGTGTGTGTGTGTCTTACGTGTGCGTGAGCGCCTGTGTGTGGGAGAGAGAGACAGACAGAGAGAGAGAGAGAGAGAGAGAGAGAGAGAGAGAGAGAGAGAGAGAGAGTTGCTCTATAAGCTAATTCAGCATTGCCACATAAGTAATCTGTAACTGGAAAATGACTGATATATATGTATTAGTTGTAAGTCTCGTTATAGGTAGCTAAATCTTTTTATACATTTGTAAATCTGTTTTTATGCTAATGGTAAAAGATACCGGTCAAGTTTGTGTCATGTACGAGTACTTGCCGCTTGAATAAAGAATTGATCCTTAATTTAAATTTCTTAGTAATGACACCAAATTTCACGTTTATTGTATCAGTCTCAACATTAGTTAATTGTTAAATACCAAACCCCCCAACTGTTTTTAATGACGTTTAGAAATATCTGTTCAGTTTCACGTCATCAGCCAGACCTTACACAAAGTTATCGTCAGTGGAATGAACTGGAAAAAAAAAAAACGAACTGAATGTGAGTATCGGTAAAGTATATCGATTATGCTAGACACATATCTTATGAGGTGCCACACTGGCCAAATTTCACTTCGTCGTTCACCTGTTCTCATGCATAATCGCAGCGGCAGAGATCCTCATCTTCCTCAGTCCAGAGAAGCTAGTATTCCGACACCAGTGCACTCGAAACACGCTGCAGCGTCAGAATGTAACCTCCGTAACTTAACTACAAGCCTCTTCTAATGACGGATAGTTTTTCTCCAGCACAGTTTTTTTGTAACGGACTTTCGTACCTACACTTTTTGTTTTCAGTTCATGCTTTTCAGGAAATTCTCGCTAACATGCTTCGTAACTCTACTCCTACATTTTATCGTATTATTTATGAAGATATACCAGAAGATGTTTCTCCTCTGATTTAAATTCGTGTAGTAACACGATATATCTTCATTAGGGGACTTGAGGTGGCGGTTCGGATAACTACAATGTAAAGATTGCATTTCCGATTTTATGTCTAGTATTCTATCAGGTTTGTTAATTCATGAAATCTACTTTTTGTGATGTGCAGGCTTACTTTTCCATTCTCGTACTCTTTGGTTTTTGTTTAAAATGTGGTGTGAATCTGACTTTTAATTCCATCGTTATCCTCATTACTACACAGAAAATAGTGTCTCTACAAAATTATGTTCTGAAAACCTATAGCTAGATTTTAAGTTTGATGCGAGAGGACTACTTAACGTTAGAGAATTTTCTGCGTCCAGTAGTCATTGTTTTCTCATTTATTTTAAAAAGTGCTAATTCTCCTTTTATCAAAGAGTACTAACAAAATAATCAATCTAAAAACAAAAAAAATGTATCAGATCCACAGAGTACCTCACCATGACAGCTGTAGGGAGATTCTGCTCACTCTGACATACATTTCATTGCTTTAACCACTGTGCCACTTCACTCAAATAGCATACAACCAAAATGCTGAAATAGTATTGACAGAAACTTCTATTCGCATTTATAGTCACAGTTTCACACGGTAAACAGTCCTCCCTAAGAAGTTGAAATAAACTTCATACAGACACAAACAATACACATAAAAACATCCATTTCATTATAGAGAAAGGAACACAAAAACAAATGTCTTCCTGGATATAACAATAAAGAGAGACAAAATAAGCACAAAATTGGCATTTACCGAAAAGCAACAGTAGCAGTCACAATTACACATGCTGCACCAAAGCATCCAAAAACCCTCAAAATAGCAGCTCTCTAACACGTGGTACACAGACTCAATAAAATCTCACTCACCAGAGAACTCTGTGAAGAAGAACTGTGTGCAATAAAGCTCATAGCCGGAAACAACTGGTAAAACACCGATATAATGCAATGACTGAATCACTAAGTCAAAACGCAACTAAACAAAAATGACTGCAAACAGAAGAAAAGTACACCAAAAAACTCTGCAATCAACACAGACACTAGAGAACGCACCACAGGGACACTTATGACATGACTAGCAAAAATAATTGGTGCACTTTAACACGTAAAACAAATCAACACACAAAATAGCAGATGTGCTGACGACTGCAAATCAGCGTAACTGGAGATGACAGGCAGATATTTGAAAACTAGCTACAAAGAAAACATAAAAGCGTGAAGTATGAATACAGTCATTTTATCTTTTCTGAAAACCTAACAACGTGTAGGATGAGTTATCTGAGATGGAACAGAATATGAAAACTATTAGAATGAACAACTACCACAGAAAACCTCTATCATCACAGGAAACTTTTCGTGTAAAAAGATTTCTTACAGTGGGCAAGAAAGTAATAAATGACTAAATCAGTATAAGTAACAACTCAATGATCATGTTGGCCACTAAAAAAATAACAGATGTAAAACATAACCATGCTAAATAATAACTTAATCTCTCACTAAAGACACAAAACAAAAGTTTTACGTGTCACTCCACTTAGAATTTCTCTTTTTTTCAGAGCAGTCCTCACCACGCACAGTAACAAATGCACACACACAATAAACAAACGAATGTCGAACTGCACAGAGACACAGCGTCACAAACAAAATACGAATGGAAAACGCACAACTACAGTTGGCAATATTGTACACACGTTCACACAACCAAACACACGTATTAGAATTAAAGTGAATTGTTGTATTGATATGTGTTCGAAAACGGCTAAAATTGGACGTTCTACTCCAGGAAGACACAAAATCTTAAGTAGAACGAAACTGTAATCTAACGATCTGAAACTTGCGGTCCAAAATGCTGTTTCTTATCTGACAATAGAATAACAGAAAAATTAAATCTAGCAGCTTATCTGGAATCCCCATATAATGCAATTATTTTATACATAAAACAAACACGTATTACATGCCATGGAAGGGGTTTATAAATGAATAAGAAGCGAAACGCGTATGGCACCAAACAGGTTCTCATTTAATTGTGTAGGCGGATCAGATTTCCAAGAAAGCAAGAAAGAAGAAGTTGGTTTTCTTCAAATGACAAATTTTAGGAGAAGTTTTAAGATGTTGCCAGCATGAAAAAAATCCGGGAGTCGTTTCATTTTAGGAGAAGTTTTAAGATGTTGCCAGCATGAAAAAAATCCGGGAGTCGTTTCAGAGGCTTCACCTTTTCGTCTGTATACCCTATTTTAGTCGTTCCCTTGTTAAGACTCCTATGTATTTTTTCCAAAGCGATGCATACACAACTCGGATTTTTTTCAGTAACTTTCTTTATTTATTACATCGCTGGAGAATTATAGATGTTCGGTTGAAAATCGAATTTTATGAATAGTAAACCTTTGGATTTGGGTTTATTAACCATCGCCAATGGCTGGCGATGAAACGGGACCCGACGCTGCACTAGTTTCAGAGTTTCCACGTTGTGACATCTTACTACAATGCGCGGAAGCGTCGACTTAGTTTCTCGCACGTAATAACACCGTAGATGGTTAGGCGGGAAGAAAGGATTTTGCGCAACGTAATTGTATACGTTTACAGCAACAGTCTCAATTAGCATGTGCCTCGCTGCATCTACAGTCACGCAAGTTTCAGGCCAGAAGACAGAAGCCTGCGAGATGCCCCTAGCTGACGAAACGGGTATAAATGCCACCTGAAACCATTTCCTGGTACGCATGTTAAGGAGAAGCGGGCTTGTGATTAATACTGCCTCTAACCTTCACAATGGCCTCAGTTCGACGAAGATGAGCATCTATAAATTTCTCCTGGATTGCCTTATTAGGTCCGGCAGAGCTACCAAACTACGTGGGTGTTTACGTCGTTTCACCCACTGTTCTAAACAGTCGCCACACACTTCTATGGGCCGGCCGAAGTGGCCGTGCGGTTAAAGGCACTGCAGTCTGGAACCGCAAGACCGCTACGGTCGCAGGTTCGAATCCTGCCTCGGGCATGGATGTTTGTGGTGTCCTTGGTTAGTTAGGTTTAACTAGTTCTAAGTTCTAGGGGACTAATGACCTCAGCAGTTGAGTCCCATAGTGCTCAGAGCCATTTAGCCAACACTTCTATGGGACTAACATCGGGGAAATTAGCGGGCCAATTGAGCTGAGATAGGCCGCTTGGATGTTCGTGAAACCGGGAACGCTTGCGTGCGGTGCTGTGATCACGACTGCCGCCATTTTTAAAGGACGAGAGTGTACCGAACTTCATCTTAATGAAGCCATAGAAGAAATGACAGAATTGTGTCACCAAACATGTTGAAACAAACAGTTTAATCTTTTAATTTAATGAGTCCGTGAATGAGTGCAACAAATAAGTGTACTGTAATAAACGCAGTATAGCTACGAGATGCAGTCCAATAAGGTAACGATTCTGTCTCTACAAACAAAACACATATCAAACGCACAAATAAACAACTTCCATGAGAGAGTGTCAGTTGTGAGTTACGTAATTTTACTGATTTCCACTACTTATAAACCATCTTTATTTTAGCATGTCAGTTGACGTGTTTCGTATTGTGTCGAATTTAAAATTTCAACGGAGGAAGGGCGATGTCTGGCCTAAAGGACATGCAAAAGACATTTATGGTGTTTTACGAAAAGTACGGGATGCAGGCCGGCCTATGTAGCCGTGCGGTTCTAGGCGCTTCGGTCTGGAGCCGCGTGACCGCTACGGTCGCAGGTTCGAATCCTGCCTCGGGCATGGATGTGTGTGATGTCTTTAGGTTAGTTAGGTTTAAGTAGTTCTAAGTTTTAGGGGACTGATGAACTCAGATGTTAAGTCCCATAGTGCTCAGAGCCATTTGAACCATTTGAACGGGATGGAGTCACCTGACCTGATTTAAAAGCTCCGCTCATAATGTTTAGATTTGGGTCTGAAATAATTTACAACACGATGTGAGATAACTGCATATGTGTGGCTGCATTTTATACAGGATGGTCCATTGATAGTGACCGGGAGAAATATCTCACGAAATAAGCATCAAACGAAAAAACTACAAAGAACGAAACTCGTCTAGATTGAAGGGGGAAACCAGATGGCGCTGTGGTTGGCACGCTAGATGGCGCTGCCATAGGTCAAACGGATATCAACTGCGTTTTCTTAAATAGGATCCCCCATTTTTTATTACATATTCGTGCAGTACTTAAAGAAACATGGATGTTTTAGTCGGACCACTTTTTTCGCTTTGTGACAGATGGCGCTGTAATAGTCACAAAAGTATACGTACGTGGTATCACGTAACATTCCGCCAGTGCGGATGGTATTTGCTTCGTGATACATTACCCGTGTTAAAATGGGCCGTTTACCAACTGAGGAAAAGGTCGATAAAGTGTTGATGTATGGCTATTGTGATCAAAATGCCCAACGGGCGTGTGCTATGTATGCTGCTCGGTATCCTGGACGACATCATCCAAGTGTCCGGACCGTTCGCCGGATAGTTACGTTATTTAAGGCTGGCTGGTTCAAATGGCTCTGAGCACTATGGGACTTAACATCTATGGTCATCAGTCCCCTTGAATTGAGAACTACTTAAACCTAACTAACCTAAGGACATCACACACATCCATGCCCGAGGCAGGATTCGAACCTGCGACCGTAGCAGTCGCGCGGTTCCGGACTGAGCGCCTAGAACCGCTAGACCACCGCGGCCGGCCGTTATTTAAGGAAACAGGAAGTGTTCAGCCACATGTGAAACGTCAACCACGACTTGCAACTAATGATGATGCCCAAGTAGGTGTTTTAGCTGCTGTCGCGGCTAATCCGAACGTCAGTATCAGACAAATTGTGCGAGAATCGGGAATCTCAAAAACGTCGGTGTTGAGAATGCTACATCAACATCGATTGCACCCGTCCCATATTTCTAAGCACCAGGAATTGCATGGCGACGATTTTGAACGTCGTGTACAGTTCTCCCACTGAGCACAAGAGAAATTACGGGGCGATGACAGACTTTTTGCACGCGTTCTATTTAGCGACGAAGCGTCATTCACCAACAGAGGTAACGTAAACCGGCATAATATGCACTACTGGGCAACGGGAAATCCACGATGGCTGCGGCAAGTGGAACATCAGCGACCTTGGTGGGTTAATGTATGGTGCGGTCTTATGGGAGGATGGATAATTGGCCCTCATGGTATCGATGGCAATCTAAATGGTGCAGTGTATGCTGATTTCCTACGTAGTGTTCTACCTACGTTACTACAAGATGTTTCACTGCATGACAGAATGGCGATGTACTTCCAACATGATGGATGTCCGGCACATAGATCGCGTGCTGTTGAAGCAGTATTGAATAGCATATTTCATGACAGGTGGATTGGTCGTCGAAGTATCATACCATGGCCAGCACGTTCACCGGATCTGACGTCCCCGGATTTCTTTCTGTGGGGAAAGTTGAAGCATGTTTGCTATCGTGATCCACCGACAACGCTTGACAACATGCGTCGGCGCATTGTCAATGCATGTGCGAACAATTTGGAAGGCGAACTACTTGCTGTTGAGAGAAATACCGTTACACGTATTGCCAATGGCATTGAGGTTGACAGACATCATTTTGAGCATTTATTGCATTAATGTGGTATTCAGCATGCGTTCTCAGAAATGATAATTTCACAAAGGTACATGTATCACATTGGAACAACCGAAATAAAATGTTCAAACGTACCTACCTTCTGTATTTTAATTTAAAAAACCTACCTGTTACCAACTGTTCGTCTAAAATTGTGAGCCATATGTTTGTGACTATTACAGCGCCATCTGTCACAAAGCGAAAAAAGTGGTCCAACTGAAACATTCATATTTCTTTACGTACTACACGAATATGTAATAAAAAGTGGGGGTTCCTATTTAAAAAAAAACGGAATTGATATCCGTTTGACCTCTGGCAGCGCCATCTAGCTGGCCAACCATAGCGCCATCTGGTTTTCCCCTTCAAGCTAGACGTTTCGTTCTTTGCAGTTGTTTCGTTTGCCGCTTATTTCGTGAGATATTTGACCCGGTCACGATCAATGGACCACCCTGTATACACACTGCTTGAGAAAGCTATCATTTGTGTGAGATAACTCAATGCAGATATGAAAGTGCATGCACTGTTGTTGAAATATTAGAATTATAAAACAATGCGAAGATCTCACGAATAAATCTCCGAATTTTTGGTCAAGATAATATAATTCCGTTTGTCACATGATTGAGGCTACCTTCAGGCACACGACATCCGTGGGTGGAACACGCGGTAGCCTACAAAAAATTACCACAAGCGAAATACTTAAATAAAAAGAATTTAATCTGTATTAAAAATATTGAAATAGTATCACTAAAATTGTAAAGGGAGACGAAAATTTAATAGTCATGGGTGACTGGAATTCGAGTGTAGGAAAAGGGAGAGAAGGAAACATAGTAGGCGAATATGGATTGGGGGACAGAAATGAAAGAGGAAGCCGCCTGGTAGAATTTTGCACAGAGCACAACATAATCATAACTAACACTTGGTTTAAGAATCATGAAAGAAGGTTGTATACATGGAAGAACCCTGGAGATACTAAAAGGTATCAGATAGATTATATAATGGTAAGACAGAGATTTAGGAACCAGGTTTTAAATTGTAAGACATTTCCAGGGGCAGATGTGGACCCTGACCGCAATCTATTGGTTATGACCTGTAGATTAAAACTGAAGAAGCTGCAAAAAGGTGGGAATTTAAGGAGATGGGACCTGGATAAACTAAAAGAACCGGAGGTTGTACAGAGATTCAGGGAGAGCATAAGGGAGCAATTGACAGGAATGGGGGAAATAAATACAGTAGAAGAAGAATGGGTAGCTTTGAGGGATGAAGTAGTGAAGGCAGCAGAGGATCAAGTAGGTAAAAAGACGAGGGCTAGTAGAAATCCTTGGGTAACAGAAGAAATATTGAATTTAATTGATGAAAGGAGGAAATATAAAAATGCAGTAAGTGAAACAGGCAAAAAGGAATACAAACGTCTCAAAAATGAGATCGACAGGAAGTGCAAAATGGCTAAGCAGGGATGGCTAGAGGACAAATGTAAGGATGTAGAGGCCTATCTCACTAGGGGTAAGATAGATACCGCCTACAGGAAAAATAAAGAGACCTTTGGAGATAAGAGAACGACTTGTATGAATATCAAGAGCTCAGATGGAAACCCAGTTCTAAGCAAAGAAGGGAAAGCAGAAAGGTGGAAGGAGTATATAGAGGGTCTATACAAGGGCGATGTACTTGAGGACAATATTATGGAAATGGAAGAGGATGTAGATGAAGATGAAATGGGAGATATGATACTGCGTGAAGAGTTTGACAGAGCAGTGAAAGACCTGAGTCGAAACAAGGCCCCCGGAGTAGACAATATTCCATTGGAACTACTGACGGCCGTGGGAGAGCCAGTCCTGACAAAACTCTACCATCTGGTGAGCAAGATGTATGAAACAGGCGAAATACCCTCAGACTTCAAGAAGAATATAATAATTCCAATCCCAAAGAAAGCAGGTGTTGACAGATGTGAAAATTACCGAACTATCAGTTTAATAAGTCACAGCTGCAAAATACTAACACGAATTCTTTACAGACGAATGGAAAAACTGGTAGAGGCCAACCTCGGGGAAGATCAGTTTGGATTCCGTAGAAACAATGGAACACGTGAGGCAATACTGACCTTACCACTTATCTTAGTAGAAAGATTAAGGAAAGGCCAACCTACGTTTCTAGCATTCGTAGACTTAGAGAAAGCTTTTGACAATGTTGACTGGAATACTCTCTTTCAAATTCTAAAGGTGGCAGGGGTAAAATACAGGGAGCGAAAGGCTATTTACAATTTGTACAGAAACCTGATGGCAGTTATAAGAGTCGAGGGACATGAAAGGGAAGCAGTGGTTGGGAAGGGAGTAAGACAGGGTTGTAGCCTCTCTCCGATGTTGTTCAATCTGTATATTGAGCAAGCAGTAAAGGAAACAAAAGAAAAATTCGGAGTAGGTATTAAAATTCATGGAGAAGAAATAAAAACTTTGAGGTTCGCCGATGACATTGTAATTCTGTCAGAGACAGCAAAGGACTTGGAAGAGCAGTTGAATGGAATGGACAGTGTCTTGAAAGGAGGATATAAGATGAACATCAACAAAAGCAAAACAAGGATAATGGAATGTAGTTGAATTAAGTCGGGTGATGCTGAGGGAATTAGATTAGGAAATGAGGCACTTAAAGTAGTAAAGGAGTTTTGCTATTTGGGGAGCAAAATAACTGATGATGGTCGAAGTAGAGAGGATATAAAATGTAGGCTGGCAATGGCAAGGAAAGCGTTTCTGAAGAAGAGAAATTTGTTAACATCCAGTATTGATTTAAGTGTCAGGAAGTCATTTCTGAAAGTATTCGTATGGAGTGTAGCCATGTATGGAAGTGAAACATGGACGATAAATAGTTTGGACAAGAAGAGAATAGAAGCTTTCGAAATGTGGTGCTACAGAAGAATGCTGAAGATTAGATGGGTAGATCACGTAACTAATGAGGAAGTATTGAATAGGATTGGGGAGAAGAGAAGTTTGTGGCACAACTTAACCAGAAGAAGGGATCGGTTGGTAGGACATGTTCTGAGGCATCAAGGGATCACCAATTTAGTATTGGAGGGCAGCGTGGAGGGTAAAAATCGTAGAGGGAGACCAAGAGATGAATACACTAAGCAGATTCAGAAGGATGTAGGTTGCAGTAGGTACTGGGAGATGAAGAAGCTTGCACAGGATAGAGTAGCATGGAGAGCTGCATCAAACCAGTCTCAGGACTGAAGACCACAACAACAACAACATCACTAAACGAGGGTGTGATGTATTCATCTGCGCTTGGACTAATGTTGAGCGACTTTATACGTCGCTTCGAATACTGCCCATCTCACCAAACAACAAACGTATTGTTTGAACTTAGACAAGAGCTCTTTATCTGGAAATGCTCCAAATAACTCAACACCACGTCTTGCGGTAAGAACGAGAACCTGGTCAAATAACTGTAGCGCGAGATCTAGGGATGGAAAACGGAAATTAACTTCAGTTCTACTTAATATCTTACCCAACCACAGAAAAGTCTCTCCAGACCTCTACATGCGCAGCAAAATCGTCGAACTATGTGGACACCCTTTCTGCCTGTAAATTACACAGTCGAAATGAACCACGCAGCTTGCCGTACCGGTTGGCAGCCGTCACTGCTGGCCTATGCTGTAGCATATTTCTCTTCTTTTCTGAACTGTTTAACTTTTATGTTTCACTTCCGTTAAACAGCTATATCCTCGACAACCACTTCTTTAATGACTTTCTAACGTTTAAATTTATATTCGATATCAACAGTTATTCTGTTTCAGAAATGTTTTTCTTGTAAAATGTTGATGGTGTACAGCAACCAGCCACAAATTGGTTCTAAATTACTTTATTCAAAAAGTACCATTACCGTTTCGAATTTACACATTTCATGATCAGACGTCTGCCATGTTTCCGTCAAAACAAGTGATACAGTGGTTTACCGATGAGTATCAATTGTTTTGACGAAAGTGTGAAAACCGTCTAATGATGAACTGTGTAAATTCAAAGTCAGTAACCTAAAAACAATTTGTGCCTGCCTGCCGCACAGCATCAACTATTTCAAATAACAGCCTCGGCCTCCAACCATGTCTTTAACTTACAAGTTTTTAAATGTTTCTCTTGCTATTGTTAGACTTTGTTTTACTCGTATATACTATCTAATTTGGCCACTATCGTTTGTTTTGCTGCCCAAAATGTGTTACTCATCTACTACTTTCACTGCCTCATATCCTACTCTAATCCCCTCTGAATTGCCTGATTTAATTCGACTACATTTCGTTACTCTTCTTTTACGTTTGCCTTTACATTAAATTTTTAAAACCTCTTCTCGAGATTCCGTTCTGTTTAACTGATGTACTATATCCTTTTACATTCTGACAGAATTCCAGTGTCAATGCAAAACCTCATAGTGAATTTTATACCCATTCCCAAATTTCTCCTTGGTTTCTTTTGCCGCTGGCAAAACAGATTAACGTCGGGGATGGGCTACAACTCTTCTCACTTACTGATTTCCTTTCATGACGTCGACTCTTATAAATGCAGTGTTGTTTCTGTACAAGTTGTACATAACATTTCGGTCAAAATATAGATCGCAGCGTCAGTGCCTACAATTCAGTTTTCCCATTCTTCTGTAAACAATTCGTGTCACTTCCCTAATATTCACACCTATGAGCGTCTGCTTTCTTTAGAATTGGAATTATTGCATATTTATTGAAGTCTGACGCCAATTCGCCTGGCCCTCTCACCTGGATCTCAATAGTTCTGAGGGTATGTCGTGTACTCCAAGGACCACGTGTCGACTTACGTCTTTCAGTGCTCTGTCATGCATGATATCCGAATTCTATACTTCCCGTGTGCGCCTTAATATCGGATATTGTTACATATTAGTTGTTTGTAGCTGTAGTAATTGCCTTTCAAAGTAAATCACTTTATTCGTTTGCCTCAGCTGTTCTGGCAGACTGTACCGTATTGCTTTATTTTTTTGTAACGGTACGGCGGAAATGATTCAGTTCTACACCTCGTTAGAGTTTCTGGTAGTTGCAGATGCCTTGAATAAGTTTACGGTAACATGCTTCTCGACCCTTACACAGCCTAGTGCACTTCCTGCAGATACCCTACTTTGTAGTGACGTCACGTGTGTTGTGGAAATTCCTCGTCAATATTTTATAAAATTTTAGTCTTCAGTTAGTTATTTTAAATTCTATTTGTGTTAATATTTGCTGTAAAAGTAACTTATTAATGGATTTTCATTAATCTCAGTCTTTCTTCCTGTGTTATTGACTCGAGTGCTCTGTTATTCGTGAGTGTTATTACGTCGCTCGTCCAAGCCTCGGGCCCGAGTAGTGTGTTTACATTTTGCGGCGTGCAGATGCTGCTATAGCGGTTATAAAGCTACGTGCTGATAAAGGTTTTTGTGCACTTTTATACAGTTTTTAAATTTAATAGTTTTCAGTGGAGTTTCGTGCTGTTTGAGGCGAAGTAACGATTTACTAAACTTTGGGAAACGTTCGATCGCTGTGTTTTTCAGAGTTTTCTGTGCGTTGAAGTCGTTTAGTAAACTTCGTGCTATAGTTATCAGCTGACGTTTCTTATTGTTTCTAGTGAAATATTTCAGTAAAATTTTCGTTCAGTGTTAACTTCGCTTAGTGTTCCAGGGGCCGTTTGAATTTTTTGGTTTTAGCTAATAATTTTGTGAAGTTTTGTTGGTATTAGCTGTGGTGTAGTAGTATTAATATAAGTAGTTGCCTTCTAAGAAGACAGAGAATAAAGAGATCGCTATTGTTAGTTCCGTAAATAGTTTACGTACAGATAACGTAGACGTACAGTTTTTTTTCAGTAACTGTAAAATTTTACCATGAATGATAAGTGTGGGCTTTGCATAGGTAGGTTGCGGTGTGGGATTAGTTCAAAGTATTTTCATTGGAGGGCATTCAGTGGGAATTTTAGCGAGATCCTCTCCTGGGAATGCAGAATCTGTAGTAGAAATAAGCTGGTAGAGGAGCAGGCGCATAAGATCTGTGCCCTTAAGGTGCAGTTACAAAGCGCAAAGGAGGAACTAAATAGGTTGAGGAGGGTAGGGGTGGTGGGGAATGGGAACTGGCAGTTGGTAAGAAGGCAGCTAGGAAGAGGAGATATTCAGACAGTTTTACTTTGCGTATATGCAATGGTTTTCACCAACTGTCGGAGTTTAGTGGAGAGGAGCTTCTTGTAACTGTAGCTGTAGGGAACATGTAGCAGTCCTCAGCAGTTAGGCGGCCTAGGTCAGTTGTAAAGTCTAACAGAAAGGTTCTGCTGCTAGGAAGTTCGCACGGTAGAGGTGTGGGCCAGCAGTTTCAGGAATTGTCTGGAAGTGAGCATCAGGTCACCAGCATTGTGAAGCCTAATGCAGGGTTGGCTCAGGTGACTGACAGCATAGGGGAGTTATGTAGGAATATTATGGAGGAGGATCAGGTAGTGATAGTGGGTGGAGCAGGGAACAGTCTTGATAGGGACAGGGAATATGATGTAGGTGGTGACCTAGTAAAGACAGCTTCATAAACTGGTGGCAATAATGTGCATGTCGTGTAACTGTTTCAGCGTTATGATCGGCCTCATCTTAATGCAGCTGTCAGGCGTGTCAGCGTGGGGCTGGAGAGAGCGCTGATGGCAGGGGGCATAGGTCACATGGAAGTGATGCCAGTTGGGTCTATCAGTAGATAGGGGTTTCACTAGGCATGGCCTGCACCTCAATAGGTATGGGATGGGGAGGCTGGCAAAGCTCACAGGTGACAGTGTAGTGGGTGGTGGTGGGATCACGCAAGGAAAAATTCCTGTAGTAGTTGGTGTTAGAGCTGCACCGTTTTTAGATTGAAATCGATTGATAGGTTTACCTGCTTAAAGGAAGTCCCTCTAACTATGGGCTCACCTCCAGAGGACGCCATGTTTCCAACTAGAGGAATTAGCATACTTCATCAGAATATAAGAGGTGTTAGAGATAGTCAACTGCTTATAGACGTTGAATCTGAAATTATTGGTATATCGGACTACCACTTAAATAACTTGACAATTCAGACGCTTCCTTTACCAGGATAGAGATTAGCTGGCTGTTTTTCACGGAGTTTCATGCAAGGTGGGTGAGTGGCTATGTACGTAGAAACAGTATTCCATTTGAGTCCATAGACGTATCACGACACTGCACTGAACAGATATTTGAATCTTGTGCAGAAGCAGCTGAATTTAGTGAAACTTTATAGGTCCCCTAACTCTGACTTCAGAGCATTTCTGTTCTGGTTAGAGAGACCGAGCGAGGTGGCGCAGTGGTTGGACACTGGACTCGCATTTGGGAGGACGACGGTTCAATCCCGCGTCTGGTCATCCTGATTTAGGTTTTCCGTGATTTCCCTAAATCCCTCCAGGCAAATGCCGGAATGGTTCCTCTGAAAGGGCACGGCCGACTTCCTTCCCCATCCTTCCCTAATCCGATGAGACCGATGACTGGTCTCCATCCCCAAACAAACAACCAACCAACCTTCAAGCTAGAAAGGGTTCTTGATTCACTTTGTAAGAAGTACCTGAAATTAGTTATATGTGGTGACTTCAATAAAAATTTTGCATATGATGGTGCAAGAAAAACGATGTTCGTAGATCTTATAAATTCATATGATCCGATGCAGTGTTTTTCCAACTAGGGTGCACTACAAGATGGGCATTCTGTTAGCAAAAGGGTGACTGGCCATTCAGACGATGATGCACAAATTTTAACACTAAAAGGCTTTTGTACTCAAACGAATGTCACATATAATTAAAAACTCTGTAGAAAAGTTAATTCAATAGCACAAGAGTTTTTTAAACCTTGTCCAGGAACGAGTGGCAGTATGTTGATAGTGCCGATAACAGATGATAAATGTGATACAGACAAGAGGGAGAGTGAATCAATAATTAAATGATTGAACGCTAAGGACTCTCATGGTTATAATGGAGTGCCTGGTAGAGCGTTGCGCATGTTAGCCCTGTATCTAGCCGCATTTGTAAATTTTCCTTTAGGAATGGTCAGTTTTCTGAACGATTAAAGTACTCAGTAGTAATGCCGATTTATAAAAAGTGAGAAAGGGATAATGTAGATAATTTTTGACCTATTTTTATGCCATCAGTGTTTGCTAAAGTCAATAAAAAAGGCTGTTTATGTAAGGATAGTTATTCATTTTATGTAATACGATTTGCTATCAAATGTACAGTTTTGCTTTAGAAGTCGTTAACAATTGAAAATGCTATTTCTCTTTTCTCTGTGAGGCACTGGATGGGTTAAAAAAAGGTTTAGAATGCCAGGAATATTTTTTTATATAACTAAGAGGTTTGATTGCGTTGATCACAAAATATTGCTCCAGAAGTTAGACTATCACTGAATACGGGGAGTAGCTCACAATTGGTTCACTTCTTACTTTAGAAACAGACAGTAAAAGGTCATTATTCACAATGTTGAGAATGGCTGTGACGTCGGGTCTGAGTGGGACACGGTCAAATGGGGGGAGGGGGGGGGGGAGGGGATCAGTGTTGGGTCCACTCCTGTTCCTTATTTACACAAATGATATGCCCTCCAGTATTATGGGTAACTCTAAAATATATTTGCTGACGACACTAGCTTGGTAATAAAGGGTGTTGTGTGTAACATTGGCCCATTTGCAAACAGTGCATTTCATCGCCTGTAGAAAATAAACACTAAATCACAGTAACACTCAGTTTTTACAGTTTCTGATACACAATACAACAATACTTGAAATTTCCATTTCACAGAATGGGCATATAATTAGTGAAACTGTACAGTTCACATTTCTAGGTGTTTAGATAGTGAACTGTCGTGGAAAGCCCATGTTCACGATCTTGTTCAGACTTAATGCTGCCATTTATACTGTTTGAACGATATGAAGTGAGTGATCGTTCGACACGAAAATTAGTCCACTTTGCTTATTTTCATTCGCTTATGTCGTATGATATTATAGGATATTTTCGGCTCAGAAACGGGCGGTTTGGGCAATAAGTGGCGTAAGTTCATGAGTCTGGGTATTTCGACATTGGTGCTCTCTCTCTCTCTCTCTCTCTCTCTCTCTCTCTCTCTCTACCTTACTGTCATTTCTTGTTAACAATATTAGCTTATTCCCAAGAATAAGCAGCTTCCACTCAGTTAATACTCGGCAGAAATCAAACCTGCGTCTGGATCTTGTGTAGAAAGGTGTGCAGTATACTGCAGCACCCATTTTCAATAAGCTACCAATCGAATTCAAAAATCTTTGCAGTAACCCACGCTCTTTCAAATCGAAACTGAAGAGTTTGCTCATGGGTTACTCTTTCTGTCCTGTCGAGGAGTTCCTTGCAAAACTAAGCTGATTATTGTTGTATTGTTGATTGCGTTCACTTAAACTTACAGTTCGACTTTTTTCGGGTCGATAAACATTTTATTTTTGTTTGTTATTATTTTCATGCTGTAATTTCATGTACTGACATGTTCCATGACCTTGAAAATTTGCTCCTCAATTTGGTCCTACCGAACTTGACGTGTAAATAAAAAAAATGTGGTATATTTAATGCCACTGCCTTCTGTTCACGTTGTGGAATAATTTCCACAAATGTACAGCTATGTTTGCTTTAGATATCGAAAAGCCAATGCTACTAGCCAATTGTTACTGATGCTAGCCACATGACGGCCCAAAGATGAATCATGTCATTTTTCTTCCTATATTATGTTCCTAATAGCAACGTTGAGATCCTGAATTAGTATAAACGCATTTACCTCGACCACTGCTGCAACTTTTTATTTACTTGTCAAGTCTTTATTACGCAATACATGTAGATGACGAGTTTTGTACACTGTTGTGAAACGAGATCGTATAAGCTTTATTGCTCTCTGGTTTGTCCATTTTTAGGGGTGAGCACGATTAGCTATGACTACATCTTTCGCCAAACAAATTGCTGCTTTAAAAATTCTCTAAGAGCAATAAATAGCGAGAATTGAAGTGTAATTTTGCAGCACTTGAGTAAGTAGGGAAAGTTCGTAACGTATCGGAAAGCGGGTGGTATCAGACTAAGGGCCGTTTCTAAACTCTAGCGCCTGTAGAAGCAGCTAAAACGCCATCACTAAAGCGCCACTGCAGTCTCTAATATGGAGGATCAAGACCGTTCACACGATTTCGAATGAGAGCGACAGTCCATTTTGGACTGGCAACAAATTATCAGTTTCTAGCGTCTTTTCCGGCGCACGATCTTAACTTTGGAGTCTCGTGAACTGTTTGCAGCTACGTAGTATTACATTTTTATTGTAATTTTACATAAAACTGAAATTATTCGATATATACTCAGACCGTGTCAATGTTTAGCTCAATTAACAACAATGGGTATTCTAAACTGCCACGGTGGTCCGTCCGTGTCGTATCGGACACAGAAATTTCGGGCTGTACCGGACAAAACTAACAGTATAAGAGCTTTTTAAGTTTTCTTTCTGTAACTGGCAAAGATGGAGAAGCCAAAACATAAATCTCATGAAAATAACAGGAAGGATATTTTAGCAAAAGTCAGACTTCTCGAAGTGATAATCAGGGAAGCGTGTCAGAAATATTCCGTTCCAAGAAGCGTATTAGGTGTCGGAATCAGTTCTTTGTGGGAAAGCAAAGACGTGGCCATGAAACCTGTTTTAGGAAACAAGTTTCTTTCGACAACATCAACTGATGAACAGGATACAATATTTTATTATGAAAGAAATCTTCGAAAGAGGCAGGATTTAGTGCCGCCTCTGTGAGAGTTAGGTCCGTTAGAATTCTGCCCACATACTGCTGGACAGCCTTTACTACACGTCTGATAGGCGTTTCACTAAAGGTTAAACTAATACATTGACTTTGGCCTGTTTTGTTCAAAACTTAAATTTAGTGACTATTTTCTGATTTTCTGCTCATATGCGCGAACTTTCTCACGATGTGGGAACTTACTTTACATTAATATTTGTAACCATTATGGTCCAATTAAAGAATTTTTTGTAACGAAACCTATTTTATATCCGTTAATTTCCTTCCCGATAGAGCCGTACAAAAATTTAGACGAGCAAAATGCAAAGGGTGAAAAATGTTTTAAAAAATCAACAAAGTATATACATCCGACATCGAATTTTATAATTCTGGTACGTGTTGTATAATAACATTGTTTAGTGTGAAGAATGTTGCAATTAACCATCAGAAGAAAATTATACTTTCGAAAAAGCTTACGTGTGCAACACTACTTGAGCTTCCTGTACTTCAGAATGACTTGTTAAAAGAATACTGCGTTTCTGAAAGAAACTGAAATGTGTATTTAAAACGCCAGCTTTGACCTTTTACGGTGTAGAAGTTCGTATGACATCCCCTTGCCTTCGAGGGAACCTGTTGTTGCTGTGTGATTTTCCACGCCCATCTCGGCGAATCGGCTTGTGCCTCTCCAGATCCGTCTCACCCACAAACATCCGCCTCTAATGAAGTCGCTGTCCTCGGAACAATTTCTAGTATTCGGCTGCTCGAGTTTCTTGTCATATAGGCGGCTTTTGGATATCATGAAATACACAGCAGCTTCCGTGAAAACACAATAAGCTGCGAGGGAGGAAACGTTTCTGGGAGAACAGACGGTGCCGGATACAATGGGAAGATGTCGCTGCCGAGCTGTATCTTGTTTTTGTCGTTGCGTAACGATCGAACTATGGAGTCGAGGTATGACGTCTGGCAATCATCAAGGATATATTTTTTTTTCTCGAGAGGGACGTTCAAGAATTTATTGCTACCGTTCCAAAGAAATCAAGGAATTATTACAAAGAGAGGATGCGCTGTTGAACTCATTGAAGAACGTAATGCATGTCGTGTAAACCTTCAGTAAACTTGCGATATTGAATATTTTTCTTTCTTTTGTTCTGTGGAAGCATTCCACAGACAGGAAGATCCTAGGATCATGCAGTTCGTTCGCAATACGAACAGTGAAGTCTTCCAAGCACACTGGAATAGCGAAAACATAAAGCGGAAAATCATCTGAATGCGTAGTGGCACTCATTGTAAGAGAGTATGGCCAGCGTGGAATTCCAGCTCTGCTTAAACGTTAGTTGCAGAATCCTAAATGACCTCAAAGTAACAGAGAAACTAAGAATATTGTGAATAGTATGATATACATTGATCGTAGAATGTGATTGCGTTTTCACATAAATTCACAGAATGGTATTTCTATTATTACTTGTAAATTCATTTGCAGAAAAATTACGCTTTTCTTGAGTGAGAAGTTGAACTTGAAACGGCACCTCGACAGTTCGCGAGATTATGGAGGCGACTATAGTTTCCATATAAAAGTAATATACTGATTTTCCATTTCTGTTAAAACGCCTCACGCCATCAGCAACGTTTTCTCAATGATTTTTTTTTACTTATGCTGCTGAACAAAAAGCAGAAGGAACTGTGGAGTTAGTGTCAGGGGTTTCCTTGACTCGACTGCAGGAGTGTCTTAGAAGTAATGAAAAAAGTTTATTAAAACTTCATGCATGATGCAGCATTTTTCACACATCACAGTGCTTATGAAGTTATATCTCTTGGACTGTGTGTTGTATAATGATATATTGCCGTAGGTACATGTGGATACTGTCTGCGAAATGCGTCGCGAATAGTTAGTAGTAAAGAAATAATAAATTTAAACGTTTGCACAGTGGGGCCGTTTTTCGTGCATCTCATTTATGACGTCATATCTCCTGAACTGTCTCAGGTAGGTGCTTCTTAACACGACAGCGACTGCTGTCTGACGGTAAGGGATATGTATACTAAATTTGGTTGTCCATTGGTCTAGGAGGACATACGAAACATACACACGTACATACGAGTACATACATTTTTATAACATGTATGGATTCAAAGACTCTTCGCCTGGCTGATAGAGATACAAATTTACCGCTACATACATTACATTTACAAACAAAAAGTGTCTTACGTGTTGAAATAAGATTATCCATCTACTACCGATCGGGCTATAGAAAAGACGATTCACCAGCGCTCTGTAAACATTCTAGTGCGCCACTGTACCAGTCCATTAGTCTATTTTTTTCACTTCTTTCATGACTTGGCAGCTATAAGCAATCTTTCCATTTCGCTCGTCATTTTGTTACGTTCAGTGTACATAGGAACTAGGTCAGTTGGTCTTGTCTTCTGTATTGGACGTGCTTACACGAATATTGTGGTGAACAATTTATTAATTCCCGCACAAAGAGAAGCTACTTCAGTTTACTTTAAGAGCACTTTGGTCAAGCCATTTCTATAGTCATGGATGTATTGTACCATCCACCTTGTGGAGCTACTTTAGGTTACATTAATTAAAAATGAGTTAAAGGGTGGAATAACCCAATCGGACAGACTAACATAATGGACGTGAGTACGGAAAATGAAGTCAATAAAATTAGATGATTAGGTATCCTAGTAGCTAGAATGTAAATAGAAACTTAGTGTAATTGGTTTTATTTTTACGTGGTTTACCTGTTGTGGACTATGGTTTAATTACAAGAACTTAGCTTTTAAAAATTGCATAATATCATACTCTGAACTATTTAGACGGAGACAACTAACATTTTTACCAGAATATACAAAAATCTAAAAAAATATAATGTCCTCATTCTATTAGTGACAATCTCGGGACTGATACCCTGGATGGTAACTACTAATTACGCTGAAACGCCAAAGAAACTGGTATAGTCATGCTTATTCAAATGCAAAAATGGCTCTGAACACTATGGGACTTAACAGCTATGGTCATCAGTCCCCTAGAACTTAGAACTACTTAAACCTAACTAACCTAAGGACATCACACAACACCCAGTCATCACGAGGCAGAGAAAATCCCTGACCCCGCCGGGAATCGAACCCGGGAACCCGGGCGCGGGAAGCGAGAACGCTATCAAATACAGAGATACGTAAACAAGCAGAACACGGCGCTGCGGTCGCTAACGAATATATAAGACAACAAATGTCTGGCGCAGTTGTTAGATCGGTTACTGCTGCTACAACGGCAGGTTATCAAGATTGAAGTGAGTTTGAACGTGGTGGTATAGCCGGCGCACGAGCAGTGGGACACATCATCTCCGGAGGTAGCGATGAAGTGGTGATTTCTCCGTACGACCATTTCACGAGAGTACCGTGAATATAAGGAATCCAGTAAAACATCAGATCCCCGACATCACTGCGGCCGGATAAAGATCGTGCAAGAACGGGACCAGCGACGACTGAACAGAATCGTTCAACGAGACAGAAGTGCAACCTTTCCGCGAACTGCTGCAGATTTCAAAGCTAGGGCTATCAAAAAGTGTCAGCGTGCGTACCAATCATCATCGATATGAGCTTTCGGAGCCGAAGGCCCACTTGTGTACCCTTGATGATTTCACCACACAAAGCTTTACGCCTCGCCTGGGCCCGTCATCACTGAAATTGGACTGTAGATGACTGGAAACGTGTTGCCTGGTCGGACGAGTCTCGTTTCAAATTGTATCGAGTGGATGGACGTGTAAGGCTGTGGAGACAACTTCATGAATCCATGGACCCTGCATGTCAGCAAGGCGCTGTTCAAGCTGGTGAAAGCTCTGTAATGGTGTGGGGCGTGTGCAGTTTGGGTGATATGAGACCCATGATACGTCTAGATTCGACTGTAACAGGTGACACGTACGCAAACATCCTGCCTTATCACCTGCATCCATTGTACATTCCGACAGACTTCGCAATTTCAGCAGGTCAATGCGACACCCCACTCGTCCAGAATTGCTAGAGTGGCGCCAGGAACACTCTTCTGAGTTTAAACACTTCCGCTGGCCACCAAGCTCCCCAGAGATGAACATTATTGAGCATATCTGGAATGCCTGTGCTGTTCAGAAGAGATCTCCACCTCCTCGTCCTCCTACGGATTTATGGTCAGTCTTGCAGGATTCATGGTATCAACTCCCTCGAGCACGGCTTCGGACTTTAGTAGAGTCCATGCCACGTCGTACTGCGACACTTCCGCGTGCTCGCGTGGGCCCTACACGATATTAGGCAGGTGTACCAGTTTCTTCGGCTCTTCATTGTAGTTAGAGACAAATAGGTGATCCTCTACCGGGATGCTTTAGTAGGTTATGTGTGTCTGCCACATGATGGGGCTGGACCAGGTGTCTGACAGCATTAATTTTGTCATAACCGGTAACCCATGTGAACCAGCTCTTGACCAACCTTCCACGAGATGTAGTGTCCCGCATCAGACTTGCTGACAGACTGTGCCACAGCGGAGGTACACACAAATATCTTATCGTCTAGGGTGTTCTGCAATATTCACCCCTTGATGGTCTCCTTACACTGGGTAGGTGAACTAAGGTTCTTCGTCCTGGTAATCGAGTAATACATTAGCATCTTTCGTTGCTTTTGAGAAATGCCCTCTTTTTGCACGCTAAAAAAACACTTGTTAATGTACCATATAAAAACATTCCAGATTAATGATTGGTTTAGTTTACATCTACTGTAGAAATCATACTTATGTACCTTCGGGATAATTCTCTATTATTCCAATCTCGAACAGCGTGCGGAAAAAGAACACATTGTCCCGTGCGTGCTCAGATTTCTCATATTTCATTATTATGATCTTTTTATGTAGGTCGGCGTCAACAAAATATTTTCGCATTCGGAGGAAGCAACCTGGTGACGGAAATTTCGTGAATAAACCCCCCGCAACGAGAAACGTCTTTGTTTTACTGATGTTTACCCCAACTCCTGCATCATAACCGTGACATACTCTCCCTAGTTCCTCGATAATACAATACGTGCTGTCCTCCTTTGAAATTTCTCAATGTACTCCGTTAATGGTCTCTGGTAATGATTCCACACTGCGTAGCAGTACTCCAAAAAGAGGGTGGACAAGAATAGTGTATACAGTCTCTTTTGCATCTTTTAAGTGTTGCATCTTTTAAGTGTTCTGCCAATAAATCGCAGTCTTTGGTTCGCCTTTCCTACGCATTTTCTTAGTGTTCTTCTCAATTTATGTTGTTCGTAATTGTAATTTCTAGGTATTCAGTTGAGTTTACGGCCTTTAGATTTATCGTATAACCGATGTTTAACGTGTTACTTTTAGCACTCTTTCTTTTAGCACTCATGTGGATGACCCCACACTTTCCATTAGGCTCAATTGCCAGTTTTCTCATCATTTAGATATTTTATCTAAATGGTTTTGCAAATTGGTTTTGGTCTTCTAATGGCATTACTAGACGATAAACGACAGCATCATCTGCAAGCGAACCAAGACGGCTGCTCAGGTTGTCTCTTAAATCGTTTATGTGGGTAAGGAACGGGAGAGGGCCTATAACACTACCTTGGGAACACCAGAAATCACTTCTGTTTTACTCGATGACTTTCCGTGAATTACTACGAACTGTGACCTCTCTAACAGAAAGTCACGAAAGTTTCCGCATATCTGAGATAATGCTTCATAAGTAAGGAATTTGGTCACAGGCCGCATGCGAGGTACAGTGTCAAAAGCCTTCTGGAATGCTAAAAATACGGTATCTATTGAAAATGCCTTGTGAATAGCACTCAACACTTCGGGTGAGTAAACATCCAGTTGTGTTTCACAAGCACGTTGTTATCTAAATCCGTGTTGACTGTGTGTCAATAGACTGTTCTCTTAGAGGTAATTGGATCGTTTACCGATTCCCCCCCCCTCCCCCCCCCCTCCCCCCCCCCCCACCCCTGACTCAGAAGATATAGTTGCTGAACAGTTCAACGAAAAATTGTCTCATTTCAGATAGGTACCCCACTCATACAATTATAGTCGGTGGCGACTTCAATCTACCCTCGATATGCTGGAAAAATTAGTCGTTTAAAGCCGGCGGCAGGAATACATCATCCGAAATTGTACTGAGTGCTTTCTCAGAAAATTACTTTGAACATTTAGTCCATGAGCCCACTCGAAGCGTAAATGGTTGCGAAAGCGTCCTTGACCTCTAAGCAACAAATAGTCCTGGACAAATAGTGAGTATCGTGACTAATACAGGGATTAGCGACCACAAGGCACTTGCTGCTAGGCTAAATACCGTAACACCCACAACCATCAAAAAGAAACGCGAAGTAAATCTATTTAAAAAGGCTGATAAAAATGCCCTTAAACGCTTTTCAAGAGACAGTCTTCACTCCTCCTGATCTAATCACGTAAGCGTAGAAAATATGTGAAATGATTTCAAAGACGGCAGATGAGATATAAAAAATAAATAATTAATAAGTGATGGTCCTGATCCTATATGGTACACAAAACGGGTCAAACCGCTGTTGCAGAAACAACGAAAAAAGCATGCCAAATTTAAAAGAACGCAAAATCCATAAGACTGGTAAAGTTTTACAGAAGTTCGAAATATAGTGCGTGCTTCAATGCGAGATGCTTTTAATAATTTCCATAATGAAACTGTCTCTGAATGTGGCTGAAAACCTAAAGAATTCTGGTCATACATAAAGCACACCAGTGGCGAGACGCAATGAATACCTTCACAACGGTGAAGTCACTGATGACAGTGCCACTAAAGCAGAGTCAGTAAACACGGTTTTCCGAAACGACGTAAATATTCCTGAGTTCCAATTAAGAACAACTGTCAAGATGAGAAACATGGTAGATATCCTTGGAGTAGCAAAGCAGCTTAAATCACTTATTAAACACAAGGCCTCCGGTACAGACTTCCTTTCAAGAGTATGCTGATGCAATAGCTCCATATTTAGCAATTACATACAACCGCTCGTTCACAGAAAGTTCCGTACCTAAAGACTGGAAGACTGCTCAAGTCACACCAATCTCGAAAAAGGGAAGTAGGAGTAGTCCGCCGAATTGCAGGCCCATATCACTAACGTCGATTTGCACTAGGGTTTTGTAACGTATACTGTGTTCGAACATTATGAATAACCTCGAAAGAAAACGATATATTGTCACATAGTCAGCACGGATTCAGCAAACATCGTTCTTGTGAAACACAACTAGTTCTTGATACTCATGAAGTAATCAGTGCTATTGACAGGGGATCTCAAATTGATTGCATATTTTTAGATTTCTTGTAGGCTTTCGAGACCGTTTTCACAAGCACCTTCTAACCAAATTGCTTGCCTATGGAATATCGCCTCAGTTGTGAGACTGGATTCGTGATTCCCTGTCAGAACGGTTACAGTTCGTAGTAATAGAGGGCAAGTCATTGAGTAAAACAGAAGTAATATCCGGCGTTCCCCAAGGAAGTGTTATAGACCCTCTATTGTTCCTGATCTATATTCACGACATAGTGGACAATCTGAGTACCCTTGTTAGATTATTTGCAGGTGATGCTGTCATTTACCGTCTCGTAAAGTCATCAAATCACCAAAACAAATTGCAAAATGATTTAGATAAGATACCTGTGTGGTGCGAAATGTGGCAATTGACCCTGAATAAAGAAAAGTGTGAAGTTATTCACATGAGTACTAAAAGAAATCCGCTAAATTTCGTATACACGGTAAGTCACACAAATCTGAAGGCTGTAAATTCAACTAAATACTTAAGGATAACAGTCTCAAATAACCTAAATTGGAACGATCACATAGATAATGTTGTGGGTAGAGCAAACCGAAGACTGCGATTGATTGTCAGAACACTTAGAAGGTGCAACAGGTCAACTAGAGTGACTGCTTACACCACGCTTGTCCGCCCTGTTATGGAGTATTGCTGTGCGGTGTGGGACTGACGGATGACCTCCAAAAAGTTCAAAGAAACGCGGCTCGTTTTGTATTATAGCGATATATGGGAAATAGTGCCACAGTTATGATACGTGAATTGCAGTGGCAATCATTAAAACAAAGGCGTTATTCGTTGCGACGGGATCTTACTACGAAATTTCAATCACCAGTTTTCTCTTCAGATTGCGAAAGCACCCACATATATAGGGAGAAATGATCATCACGATAAAATAAGAGAAATCAGAATTCTTTTTATCTCCGGAACTACACAAATAAAAATCTGAATTTTTGACAGGATCATTCCATTAACATTAAGAGGCTGTGTAACAAATTTGAAATAAATCGGATAATAACTAATATGGATTATTTAGATTCGTAGAGGTTATGAATCTTCACATTGACTGAATGCTACGCTGTGCAGTTCTCACGGCAGGCAGCGTCAGCTATGATGTGAGCAGAGCGAAAGAAAAAAGCCATCCTGTAGCCACCGCACGAGACGGCTGCGTGACTTACTCCAACGAATGTTATCTCGCAATAAATTGCTGCGCTACAATCTTCTCACCCATGTTTGATTACAGGCTTCGCTTTCTCGTCTCTCAAACTGTGTATGCGGTCACTATGCCAAATAAACTTGGTTTTATCCGCGTACCTAACAGTCCTCTTCGTCCCAAAGTCCACTGTTGGTGCGTCTACGAGTGCGTAACGAGGCGTGGCTGTTACACAGATAGTCGCCTCGGATGCATTCCAGCCGTCGTGAAGCATTCCTTGCATACTGCTCGCCTGTATCACACTTCCGGCACTTTTGACTGCTGCAGTAAGTTATGGCTGTAGTTGCAATGATACTGCTGTTCTTTCCCTTGGAGTGTGTAACAAAATATCGGCCCTACTCTTAGATTTCAACCAACCTTGGCAGAAGAGTTATTAAAAATGTTCCAGCCTATAATCTTCCAAAGACCACAATTTGACCATAAATGACGGGCAGTCGTAATTCGACCAAGATAGTTGTCGCCGCTACCTTCCATTATATTGTCAACTACTCTCTTACTCCTAAATATTCAGATATCTTTTGTGCACAGATAACTCTAAGATATATTGTTGTAAGAAATTCTGAACTTCCCCCTTAACTGCCTTATGTTTTCCCAAGTTACTGTATTTTCATTATTTATATTCTTAAATTAGAAAATATGAACTGTTTAATTTTTTCAGGTATTGTGGAATACGTAACAAAATTAAAACCTTACTGAAAACAGAAACTAATCCAGTCGTGGTATTTTCTTTATTACCGTTGTACATTACACATGAGAAAGACACGTCCTTTAACACTAATATTTTTATAATTTTTATTGCGATAGGGACGGCAGCTGCTATGAGTTTTTTGGAAAATTTCATGATGCCTTCTGCTGCCATTCTCTTTACTTCATGCACGGTCCTACAATTTCGGCCTTAAGCCATTTACAAGTATCTAAAACGTAAGCATTATACATTAGATACATTAGTTACATTTGCGATTTTGATGTAGGAACAAGTAATGTGTAGACATAACGGACGCATTATAACTTACTTTAAGGATGATTTTTTTAGAAGTAAATTATGTATGTCGTTGCTCCTATGTCTCCTTGTTATGCACATAAAATAAATCCGATATGATTTACGCTATTTTAGGAGCACGTTACTTTCGAGCAGTTGTTGCAACGCTGTTACATATCAGGACCATTTTTTAACGTACTTAACTCTGGGAAGATTATAATTAGTTTACAGAAATTTGTTCATTAACCTGCATATGTTTTTGTTCTCAATTGTATTTAATTATCGTTCATCATTAGTATAAATATGACTGTATGTAAATATTCTTTTATTGTGGAGAGCGCGTCATTTTTGAATAGTTGGTACAAAGATCTTACAATGAAATCTATCACGGTGCTCTAATGCAACACAACTGAAAAATGCGTCTCAGGTAAAACCTGCTTAATTGTTACGTAATGTTTCGAATTACAGTCATATTTATATCTATTGCTCTGTAATGCTTCGTCATAGAACTGGTAGAAAGCTGTCTAGGAATTTTCCATTTAGCAGGTCTTTTTGCTCATTTAAAACTGACTGGTAGGGTGTGCCGTTGACAAGAACTACTGGGGGAATCGAACGGAAAACGAAGAACAGGGTTTTATGATGATGCGTTTTCGTAGCCAACTCGGCAGCATTCGGTGGCACCTGCGTTTTAGCTGTCCAGATGCTTGAGCGAGATTTCGCTGTGCAATCCAGTGATCGAGTAGGGTGTTCGATCTTCACCATGTTCAACACTGGACATAAAAACTCTGATCAGCTCTTTTTCCTCTCCTACGGTGTCCTTCAGTACAATAGGGGACAAAACATGAGGTTATATTAGACAACATGCCTCGGGAAAGATGGTACACACACACACACACACACACACACACACACACACACACACACACACACACACACACACACACACACACAGCCTTTGGGTGGACATCTGTAACTATTAAACTGTGTGCCAGCACCATCTGACATACAGTTCTAACATGTTGTACACGTTAACCGCCACAGTAGCTTCAACGTAAATTGTATTTGTTACTCTATAGGTTCATGTATCGACTAGCACACAGCCTTGATAATACGCCAACACACGTAACACCGAGTGAACGTTCTTCAAACGGCACAGATTGTAGAGTGGTTTCGCGTCGCCGCCCCACTTAATTTCACCTGTTAATAGTAGAGGGCGTAGTATTCGACCTCCTGGCCAGAGGACACGTGAGAGGGAAGGTATTTCGAAGGAAGTGCGCTGCCCAAGACAGTCTAATGGTACTCGGGTGACATTGAGTAACATACCCCTGCAGGCAGCCACGACGGCCTCGGGTGTGCAACTGCCACAAACGAGATCTCAGAGACCATCTAGAGTGAAAGTTCTACTCGTTACGTCTTACGTAACGTCATGTTTGACTAAGCAGCAATGTCGTTGAAAGGCAGCGTCTACTCTACTTCGAGGAGTATAAGGACTGTAATGAAAGCAGAATGCAAGCAGAGAATCTGCCAGTGTGAACCCAGATCTACAAGAACAGCTGTGTTTCACAGTGCTCCGTGTGGTGTTTGGTGGAGAGGGTATGAATAAGTTTTCTGTTCATTTTGTGGACAGTGACTGGGAGAAAATTGTTGGCAGCCATTTGTATATGCCAGATATTCCCTAATTCCTCTCATGACACGAGATGTAAATTGAAGGAAATAATGTTTCTTGAGTCGTAAATAACCTTTGTCTTTATCGTTAGTTAAACTTGCTAACTAAAGACTATTCTCAAGATTTGATCGTGTCTGATTATAATCTACCTACTACGAACAAAAATAGCTGAAGTTCCAAGTACTGGCCATGACGGGTCATTCATTACTGACCGACCGCCATGTCATCCTCCACAAATGGCGTCATGTGGTTGCAGTATGGAGATGCATGGGCTCAGCAGACCACTCTCCCGGCCTTTGTCAGTCTCCAGACCTTCAGCTGCTAGCTCCCAAGTTGTCAGGACGAAGCTGTGCGCACGCTACAGCAGACATTGGTAAGAAAAAATCCCTACTTGGATTGGGACTCGAATCCGGGACCTCCACTTGGAAGTCAGATACGTTGACCACTTAGCTACGAACGGAGGCTGCGTATGATAGTGTTGAAGTTAGCTGTTTTAGACTAAGAGTGTGGACCAGGAGCTTACTGGGTAGTTAGTATTGTAGACATGAGGACGACGAGGACAACTTCCACAATTGATTTAATTTCAGAGATGATGTATTGTAGGCAAGTGGGACACAGGGTGGACATTCCGGAGAAATGGGGAACGTGGACGAGTTGTCTTTATTGCCAGTAGTTCAAAGAAATGGTTGTCGTGCTTGAACCAGTTGACAGAGGCATCGTAGACACACGTTGACTAGCTACCCCTCCAGTAGCTGGTTGTAACAGGTTGACCGTGAAGGTAAAGGTCTACATCTACATCTACATGATTACGCTGCAATTCACATTTAAGTACTTGGCAGAGGGCTGCATATGACATCGTTGGACATTTACTGCATCAGCTACAGTTCGCAGTTTTTCTGTAGAACACACCTTGTAAATACACCTCACTTGCTGCAGAAGCTTCGTTTGTAAAGTGGTGCTGACTGATGACCATAGGAAAATACGGTAGAACCTGTCAGTAAATGGTACATAAAATTTGTTCCACAAGATGCCTTTTTATTCTGTGTTGTACCTCTTGATGAGCACTGTTAACGTTACACACACACACACACACACACACACACACACACACACACACACACACACACACACACACACTCACACACTCACTCACACGAGATATTTCATAATAATAATAGATTAACATTGTTTTACACTCCTGCTAACAATATTTGGCCACACTCGGTTCCATCCTGCAACTGTGTTTCTGATAAGTCTAGCACAGTTTTAGAAAATAAATATACGGTGACTCAACATTCCCGTGCACACTCGGTTCAAGTATCCGTATGAGAGCTTTTCTCATAATCTCAAAACTATCCATTCTTACACCTGCGACCACCTTTAGCAGGGGCCAACAGCCAACTCTTTTTAATCCATTGAATCACTTTCTGAAGAATGACTATTGACGCTACACGTTTTGAGCGGTGAAGTCTGACCCGACCATTAACTTTCCGATCGCGCTCGGCTGTGGACGTCACCTCACTGCGTCTGCAACCACAGTATAGCTTCCATCTTGGGCTTCTCCGCCAATCACCGCTCAGAAATCCGTACTAACTTACATGGTCGAGCTGTGCTCAGCCAATAGCAAGCGAGGATGCTCTTTTGATCTGGGTCGCGACGCTGTAACTCGTCTGCAACACGCCACCACTGTCCTCTAACCACACAGACCGTCATTTGCATCTTACGCCGATTTACGCGATACCAATTTGATATCGGCAACTCCGTAACGACTTGCCCACGGACATTGCCGTCGCCCCGCCTCCCACAGCGGAAACCACAGAACAGGCACTGCCCCACCTCACCGGAACGATCCTACAAGCAGCTCAGGAAGCCACACCCAGGCCTCCAGAAAGCGATCTCCCCTCTAAACAGCTCCCACCGCACCTGCTTGCTCCGATTAGGAACAAAAACAGGATCGCGAAGGAATGTAAGTTAACAAGAAACCCAGGCACCAGAAGATAGCTCAACAGGCTCCAGAGAGAGCTGAGAGCAGCCCTCATTGAACACACAAACCACGAGTGGTCCCCACGTCTCTCCACTCTAAAGGTGGAAGACAACAGCGTATGGTAAACAACCAAACAGTTTACCAAAATACGAGCAAAAATGCCCGCTCTGCACGGTGAGCGAGGCCTCGCGTTCAGTGCTGCTGGCACGGCTAACGCGCTCGTGGACGTTTTCGAAAAACAGTTTTAACCGGCAGAGTCCCAGGATAGGGAACACGATGCTATCGTCAGGAGGCAGTTGGCCGCCATCCTCGCAGCAGAAGACGAAGAAGATGACGCGGTACCGCTCTGCAGCGCAGAAGACGTAATAGTAGTAGTCATAAAATCGTTATCAACTAGCAAGGCGCCTGGCCACGACAAAGTCACGAATGAGCTGTTGAAACAACTGTTCCACGGTAGCGATTATGCACATCGCAAACATCTTCAATGAGATCACGCGATTACGATCTCGAAACCTGGTATGATTTTTGAAGTATGTTTGAGGTAAATGACACTACTGAAACGAGCAGAGAGCATTTTTTTTTTAAAAAGGTTTTGAGATTATTGAAGGAAACTACGATGATCTTGATTTGATTGATATGTTATGGTGATATTATGACGGCGATGTGTATTATGATGGTGAGATATGGTTATGATCAGTAGCTGGCCGGTGTGGCCGGGCAGTTCTAGGCGCTTCAGTCTGGAACCGCACGTCCGCTACGGTCGTAGGTTAGAATCCTGCCTCGGGCATGGATGTGTGTGATGTCCTTAAGATAGTTAGGTTTAAGTAGTTCTAAGTTCTAGGAGACTGATGACCTCAGATGTTAAGTCCCATAGTGATAAGAGCCATTTGAACCATTTTTTGTGATCAGTAAGGTGACGCTATATGAAGAATGTGATTATGCTACATGTTTATTATGATATATTGAAGAGTATCGACGAATATGTATATGTGTAACAAGAACATGAATAATGAGTAGAGGTTAGGGACCCTGGTTTGTGGAAAACAATGTTGCAAACCAAGAATTGTACTTCAAGAATATATGAATGTGAGAACCAGAATTCCGATGGAAATTTTTGGACAGTGTTACTAGATCTCGTTTCTACACACTTCTCCTGTAATTTTTCAATCTGGGATTTTTTTTTGGTATGAAACTGTCATTGTAGCTGGATGCTGCCGTAGAGAGTATATGTGACCTTGTCGTAAGGCTCTGCTGGGCTGCGGGCTAGCCCATTGTTGTTGCCTTTCAACTTTACTGGTGCCGCTTCAGCCTCTTTGGAGATCGCCGCACTCCTTCAAGTGCTCGCATAGCTGTAGAAAAGAGAGGACGTTGAACTCGCTATTGACATTTCTTTGCAGAACACACCACAAACACGACATACATTACTACCTGTAAACGTATGATTGAACTCTGTGCTACTTACTGAAATGCTTATGTATTGATGAGAAATATTCTTATATTTACACACCTGATTATGACAAGTGAGTCTACGAGCGTTGAGAGATTTTCTACTAACTTATGAAATACCACATGGCTATTGAATGATGTTTCCATGCTTTGCTTTGTACATAGGTACTTATTTTATTTCATATCTGGTTTCTAGCTGCGCTGCAGCATTGGTTTTATAAAACAAAACTTAATATATATGCTAATGTGAACACTTTCTGTCAACAGATCCATTAAATAATAATTTTATGATCCACATTCTTAAAAAAAGAACACTTGGAAAGGAAAGAACAATAAGAAGTAGAAGGGACTGGTAACAGGAACTGCATACATAATTTTCAAGAAGTTGGTAATTTTTTTTTGGTAGAATAAGTTGTTGTGGTGCACCACTTTAGCGTTAAGATGTGACAGAACCATTGCACTTCACATGGGAGACAGTATAGATCTCGTTCCTTGCGCTGCTGCTTTGCATAGTTTTGATGATCACAGATGCACACATGCTATTGTAAGCTTACTCATATATTTCCCTTACCTGCATTACTGTCTTGCTATTTTTCTCTGCTTGTCCTTGAGCATTTGCTGCTATTTGTCAGACAGTGTCCTACTGAATTTTACTTTGTATTCCTGTACGAAGCCAGTTTCACTAACTTATTTTTCTTGTTTGCTGAATATGGCCTTATATTAGTTGTAATGTTGTATTTGCTTTACTAATTTAGATACGCTGCTGCTAGCTTTGCCAATTTGTATTTTTGTCGTTGTTTGTGTCAATTCTTTGTGTTGCTGCATTGCCTCATTCTCTAGTTTATGTATATGTGCTCAGTAGATTAAGTTAGCTAATCGGGGATGTGCATTGAGAAGCTGTAAAGAAAGTCTGACCAATGGGGGACAATTACTTTGAAAGAGGAAATGAATAGACATAAGTAGGGTATAGTGACAGTAGGTTTAGGTAGCATTCTCTTGGAAACGAATGATGTGGTAGAAAAAGAATGGAAGTATAAGCACTGGTTGAAAGTATAAATACAGGTAGCATGCTTAGGTAGGATTTTTGTGGAAATCAATGTTGAAGTGACAGAGGTCTGCGAGAACTAAATGAAGTTTCGGTTGGAAATGTAGTTTTGGTTGAAAGTAAGGGAGGTAAGAGCATGAAGGACATTACTAAAAAGAGAAAAATAAAACAGAGGTATAAAATACACACCACAAGTACTGCAGTATCAAATGTTGAGCCTGTCCTGTCCTTTCCTTTTGTGTTGCTCCTATATGTTTGTGTACCCTTGTGTCTTCGTGTTCTTCCTATATCTTTGTGTTTATCTGATAAGACAAATTTGGTGGAATTTTTTCCTTCTAATACTAAGCTGCATTCAGTATGATGAGGAATACTGTTATCCTCAAACTTGATGTCTGTTTTTGTACCATGTTCTTTAATTTAGGTAGATGTTCAGACATTATTTATTCTGTTACGTTTTCTTTTAGTATTCACGTGTCAAGTTATTGTTTCTACTGATATTCTCATTTTTCATTTATTTACATATGTCATAATCCCTCATGTATATGCTTATTTCTATTCTTTTTGTAAAGCCTGTGTTATTAAAAATGTTATCTGTATTATGATGTTCTTTACTATAATGATGCTTTCTTTAAATTTGTAATTCTATTCTTATGCTGTAAAATTGTAATTGTGTAGACACCTGCTCTCCAAGTTAGGTAAATAGTAGGGATCCTTTTTACTGTGCACATTTGTTTGTTGATCAGACTAGATGTATCAAATCTTAGAGATGATATGACTGTGTTAGTGCTTGCACACGTGTTGATAATTCAGCAAGGGACTGGACGGTTGTAAGGACATTGAAAAAAAAAAAAAAAAAAACTAATTGGTGAGTACCCAAGTGGTGGCTCACGGACTTGTCATATGATGCATCAATACTGACTACACAATGGTGGCTCATGGACTTGCTATATTATCCTCAAGAGTCTTCAGTTGTGATTGTGCACCCACATAGTCGCAACAGATGGCTGCTGGCCATCTCTAAAAGGGCTACAGTACGTCTGCACCTTTGGTGTCCCACTACTAGCATAATCTCTGTTAAGACTATAGTGTTTCTGGTCTGTGGTGACCCAACAGTTGTAGCAATATCCTTCAAGACTTGCTGTGGGTCTGCTCTGTTGTGGCCCATTGCCAGTCTTACGGTACCATTTCAAAACTTCATTTCAAAAGTCGGCACTGTGTTTCCGTGGAGAGAACAACACTACTTAAAGAAAGCGTGGTTGTCCACTTCTTACTTGTGCTTTTTCATATACTACTCAGACACTGTGGGTAAAAATGGCGCAGATTTCTCTTCCGACGAATTATTAGGACTGTTTTAGGGAATGCGAGGCGAATTTTTACTTTATTGACCAACAGCCTATTACTTAATCTTTGTGTGCATCTGCTCTATTTGATGTTGTTAATATAAAAAAATTAACAACTTAGTCTTAGCCACTGCCCAAAACACTAAGTAAAATTTTTTGAGGGGAGCAAAGGGCCTATTTAAGTAGCCTGTTTGTATGTTGGCAGCGCTATAGACTGTGTTAATACAACTGACAGCGCTGTGCGCCCTCGGCAGGAGACTCTATGGTTGGATGGACTAGCAGTCAGCAAGTGGATAGGGAAGCGTATGGACATACTTTTCTTAGTGGAGACGCTGTGTTGGTAGGAAATGCATTGTAAAGTGAGACGCAAGGAAATGTAGGATGATTGATTTTGTTAGTATTTGGGTAGTGGAATTATTGACAACTATGTAGTTTTTGGAACCGGATGTCACATGAATAGATAAAATTTTCTAAATACATTGTTTGCTCTTAAACAAAATTTTTCTTTTGCTAACCATGTGCTTCCTAGTAGTCATAGTCTACAGTTGTTAGTATCTTTTTATTTAGCTGGCTGTAGTTGCTGCTTGCTGTAATTGCTTTAGTTCGTATTATGAAGATTTTCTGAGGTAAGTGACTTATAAAAGAATGGGGTTCATGATTGAAATGATTTTAGACAATTAAGAGTTGGACGATGTTTCATATTTCTTTAGTTCCCTATTTTTTGGAATTCTATTATTATTAGGATTTCTTTCAATTCAGGGCCATTCTTGTGTGTTAATTACTGGAAGTCATGTTGTCACTTATAGCAGCCAGATTGCGTTGGGCTTGTATATTGTGGGTAGTAAATGAATAGGTTAAGTTTGAGTTGTCTTTGTCGGGGAAAATTCTGTAAGTCAGTGTTAAAAAAAAGTTACAGAGTTAGTTTCAGCTTCAGTAATCTTCCTTGTAAGGGTATCGCCGCTAAGGTGGGTGCCGCCTCCACTGATTCATTCATATATTCTGTGCGAAGGCGAACCGGTCCTGCTTCATTCCGGTAAGATTGGCAGCAAGGGTGACGCGCCTCATTCATTCGCCGTAACTTCGAGATGCATTTTAGTGACTTGAGCTGACACGTGATCGCGCCACTCAGGAATTTGACGATTCAGCACAAACTTTGCCGCCTGATTCGAGTGTTACCTCAGCGTTAAGTCGCTGTACTGTTCCTTGCCATTTGGTATTTAACTATTCGTTAACCTGTTTGTCCTTCACTTCCAAACATTTGGTACCTTAGTTGGAAAATCTTTCGTCTTTTACGTCTAGATGCTCACGTACCACTTCCTCGGAATTAAGAACTAAATTCTGGACACTTTGACACAGCTGTTGCACCCTGGTTTTCACAGATGACTGCGCTGTCTAGTGTCTGTATATCGTTTGTTAACTTCTTTACTGCTTCCAATATGACATAATATGTTCTCCTTAGTTCTGAAATTTCGTTAGAAATGCGTGAGAAACCGGTATCAATACGGTAGCTAACTCCTTATCTCCCTCGGCAAGAGTGTTGGGCCTATCAATTTGGACGAAAATTCGTGGTCATCCCTTCGTCGCGTTCAACAATGGTCGTATTAATTTGCACAGAAAACTGTTTGTCACACTCGTCCATTTGCATGGCTATTTTGTTGTCGCTTTTATTCATCGTTACTGCAATTTTCTTAAATAACTTTGAGAGCGGATCTGCATTTTCACTCTTCCGGGAATTTCATCATTAGACACTGATTATGCGTTTGACATTATTTCAGAAATGACCGGAGTAAACTCCCTCAGGTGTGGCCGAGCGGTTCTAGACGCTTCAATCTGGAACCGCGCGACCACTACAGGCGCAGGTTCGAATCCTGCCTCGGGCATGGATGTGTGTGATGTCCTTAGGTTAATTAGCTCTAAGTTATAGGGGACTGATGACCTCAGATGTTAAGTCCCATAGTGTTCAGAACCATTTGAACCATTTGCACACTCTCTCTATTGCCGGATCAGAATTACTGGTGCAACCACAACGGAGGGGTATCTGTTGAGACGCCAGACAAATGTGTGGTTCCTGAAGAGGTGCACCAGCCTTTTGTTGCAGGGGCAACAGTCTGGATGATTGGCTGATCTGGCCTTGTAACACTAACCAAAACGGCCTTGCTGTGCTGGTACTGCGAACTGCTGAAAGCAACGAGAAACTACAGCTGTATTTTTCTCGAGGGCGTGCAGCTTTACTGTATGGTTAAATGGAGATGGCGGCCTCTTGGCTAAAATATTTCGGAGATAAAATAGTGCCCAATTAGGATCTCTGGGCAGGGACTACTCAGCAGGACATGGTTGCCAGGAGAGAGAAAACCGGCGTTTACGGATCGGAGCGTGGAATGTCAGACCCCTTAATCGGGCAGGTAGGCTAGAAAATTTAATAAGGGAAATGTATAGGTTAAAGTTATAGTGGGAATTAGTGACATTCGGTGGCAGGAGGAACAAGACTTTTGGTCAAGTAAATACGGGGTTATAAATACAAAATCAAATAGGGGTAAAGCAGAAGCAGCTTCAATAATGAGTAAAAAAAATTGCAACGCAGGTAAGCTCCTACGAACAACATAGTGAACGCATTATTGTAGCAAAGATAGACACGAAGCCCACACCTGCCACAGTAGTACAAGTTTGTATGCCAACTAGCCCCGCATATGACGAAGAGATTGAAGAAATGTATGATGAGATAAAAGAAATTATTCAGATACAAAAGGGAGACGAAAATATAATGGTCATGGCGCACTGAAATTCGATATTAGTAACAGATGGAAAAGTAGGGAGTGAATACGGAATGAGGGTAAGGAATGAAAGAAGAAGCCACCTGGTAGAATTTTGCACAGAGCATAATTTAATCATAGCTAACACTTGGTTTAAGAATCATGAAACAAGGTTATATACGAGGAAGACGCCTGGAGACACTGGAAGGTTCAGATAGGTCATATAATGGTAAGACAGAGATTTAGGAACCAGGTTTTAAATTGTAAGACATTTCCAGGGGCAGATGTGGACTCTGACCACAATCTATTGGTTATGAACTGTAGATTAAAACTGAAGAAACTGCAAAAAGGTGGGAATTTCAGGAGATGGGACCTGGATAACCTGACTAAACCAGAGGTTGTACAGTGTTTCAGGGAGAGCATAAGGGAACAATTGACAAGAATGGGGGAAGGAAATACAGTAGAAGAAGAATGGGTAGCTTTGAGGGATGAAGTAGTGAAGGCAGCAGAGGATCAAGTAGGTAAAAAGACGAGGGCTAGTAGAAATCCTTGGGTAACAGAAGAAATATTGAATTTAATTGCTGAAAGGAGAAAATATAAAAATGCAGTAAATGAAGCAAGCAAAAAGGAACACTACGTCTCAAAAATGAGATCGACAAGAGGTGCAAAATGGCTAAACAGGGATGGCTAGAGGACAAATGTAAGTATGTAGAGGCTTATCTCACTAGGGGTAAGATAGATATTGCCTACAGGAAAATTAGAGACCTTTGCAGAAAAGAGATCCACTTGTATGGATATCAAAAGCACAGATGGAAAACCAGTTCCAAGCAAAAAAAGGAAAAGCAGAAAGATGGAAGGAGTATATAGAGGGGTTTATACAAGGGCGATGTAGTTGAGGGCAATATTATGGAAATGAAAGAGGATGTAGATGAAGATAAAATGGGAGATATGAAATTGCGTGAAGAGTTTGACAGGGCACTGAAAGAGCTAAGTCGAATCAAGGCCGTGGGAGTAGGCAACATTCCATGAGAGCTACTGATAGCCTTGGGAGAGCCAGCCATGACAAAATTCTTCCATCTGGTGAGCAAGGTGTATGAGACGGGCGAAATACCCTCAGACTTCAAGAAGAATATAATAATTGCAATCCCAAAGAAAGCAGGTGTTGTCAGATGTGAAAGTTACCGAAATGTCAGGTTAATAAGTCACACCTGCAAAATACTAACACGAATTCTTTACAGACGAATGGAAAACCAGTAGAAGCCAACCTCGGGGAAGATCAGTTTGGATTCCGAACAAATGTTGGAACACGTGAGGCAATACTGACCCCACGACTTTTCTTAGAAGAAAGATTAAGGAAAGGTAAACCTACGTTTCTAGCATTTGTAGACTTAGAGAAAGCTTTTGACAATGTTCATTGGAATACTCTCTTTCAAATTCTAAAGATGGCAGGGGTAAAATACAGGGAGCGAAAGGCTATTTACAATTTGTACAGAAACCAGATGGCAGTTATAAGAGTCGTGGGACATGAAAGGGAAGCAGTGGTTGGGAAGGGAGTGAGACAGGGTTGTAGTCTATCGCCAATGTTATTCAATCTGTGTATTGAGCAAGCAGTAAAGGAAACAAAAGAAAAATTCGGAGTAAGAATTAAGAATCCATGGAGAAGAAATAAAAACTTTGAGGTTTGCCGATGACATTGTAATTCTGTCAGACAGCAAAGGATCAACAAAAGAAAAACGAGGACAGTGGGATGTAGTCGAATTAAAGCAGGTGATTCTGTGTGAATTAGATTAGGAAATGAGACACTTAAAGTAGTAGATGAGTTTTGCTATTTGGGTTCAAAAATGGTTCAAATGGCTCTGAGCACTATGGGACTTAACTTCTGAGGTCATCAGTCCCCTAGAACGTAGAACTACTTAAACCTAACTAACCTAAGGACATCACACACATCCATGCCCGAGGCAGGATTCGAACTTGCGACCGTAGCAGCAGCGCGGCTGCGGACTGGAGCGCCTAGAACCGCACGGCCACCGCGGTTGGCTGAGGTGGTATGGAATGCAACTTGAGAGAAGAGAAATTTGTGGCACAACTTGCCTAGAGGAAGGTATCGGTTGGTGGGACATGCTCTGAGGCATCAAGGGATCATCAATTCAGTATTTGAGGGCAGCGTGGAGGGTAAAAATCGTAGAGGCAGACCAAGAGATGAAAAGATTCAGAAGGATGTAGGTTGCAGAAGGTACATAGAGATGAAGAAGCTTGCAGAGGATAGAGTAGCATGGAGAGCTGCATCAAACCAGTTTGTGGACTCAAGACCGCAACAACACGATTACACGATTAGACACAGCAAAACGTTATTTGCAGCTGCTTTTGAAAAAGATGGACGCTACATTTTATAACAGCAGCATGTGATCAATGGTCCATCTTCCAAGTGCGCTGCCGTCTTATCACGACTTTCACAACAATGCAAATAAATAAATTTAATGTCTTTCAGAGTACAACTTATAATAATTTAATCTGAGTTATGAATTGCTAAGAGAGGTGTTTGAAAAAGGAAACGATCGTCACGTGCAAGGAAATGATTTGAAATGCGAGCAGTAGACAAGGGTAACTCATACCTTTTCTTCTTTTATGTATTACAACTTCGTTAGACCAGACAAGAAAATTTCTTATTTAAATATTTTTTATCTCATTTTCATAATACAGGTTTCGTTCCAGATCTCTTCCTTCAGATATTGGGAGTTACTGCAACAGAGTAAATTGTCAGACATGAAACAGTAAAGATACAAGACGTAATCACAAAAAGATAGAAATTTGGAGACAGTTTTTCGTGACCCCACGTTCTGGTCGCCAGAGGAATACGTTTTACTCTCAAATTTGAAATGTAATGATGCAAAATAAGAAAGAGATGCCTCATTTCTGAAAAAAGGTAAAAACTTCATGATAAACGTATTTGATAAATATTCAGAGAGAGCATTTAACGTAGCAAAACTTTCAGAATTTGTAAAGGTGGTGAATGAAATACACTCAGTAACTTTGATGTCGCCTTTTGTCACTGGGAGCTTAAGTTGCTTGGTATGAGAGTTAAAAAAATTAAAGGTTTGTCAAAGTGCGATGCGAATTCAGCAATTTGCAAATGGTACAACTTAGTACCATAGAACAGTCGTGACATGGAGGCAACCCATATTGAGGATGTGTAATTTTACTAAAATGCGAACAATGTGTTGCGTCACAAGAAAGTTCCCTGCTTTTATACAACAATTTGCATTATAGAAATCCACTTTCGCATAGTTTATTTGCAGATCTGCGTGGCACTAGGCCCTGAGTAAGCTGGCAGGCGTCATTGTTCGAAAAACTGAAACCGAGCAGGGCCATGCAGTTTTAACTGCACAATATTACTGCAACCGACAAACGACGGAATAAATATCTCACGTGGTTCGGACACTTAACTAAAAAGTTATTAACGAAAGATCACTGATGTCCGATGGTTCGTGTCAGAACAATGCTCCGCTTTGTCCTGGAACGTGTACAAATTAGAACATAGAAGATTTAGAGGCAAGGTGGTGACATTATTCAGTGATGTAACCGGCACAATACATACAGTAAAATAACCTTTAAGGATCAAATATACATATTTACAACAACCGAACTTGCATCAGCTCAGTTTGAGCTCCCAATGACAAAAGGCGATCTGAAAGGAAGAAAATAAAAGAGCACCGAAAGTTTTTCTATGTTAAATACTGTCTCTGAATATTTATCAGACATGTTTATCACAAACATGTTCTCTTTTTATTTTACTTTGTTTTATTTTAATAGGACATCGTTTTATTATTTTGTATCGTTACATTATCAGTCATAAGAATGAAAATTACGGCAAAAAATGGAATAGTAACATGAAACAGTTTCATACTCTACACGGATTTCAAGCGCCTTACCAACAACCTGCTTGGCTGAAGGGATCGAATAGTTGACCTTCCTGTTTGATTCTCTATATACATATGTACTCCATAAGTCACTTTACGGCGTTTGGCGGAGGATATTTCTGGTAGACTATTCCTAGTCGCTCCCTTCCCCGTCATTTCATGTTTCTACATAGGGAAGAAAACTGACGGCGAGGTTTCGCATAGGCTGTTTTCCGATGATCTCGGCCATTTTGAGAGACCTGAGTGCGGGGAAGTAACATATTGCTTGACTGTTCTTGGAACGTAAGCAGACAGAATTCTAAGAGTATGACTCTCCGCTACGGACGAAGCTTCACTTGAAGTGTCTGCGGCTGGAGATTGTTGAGTAATTTCCGTCCTCGCGTTTACTAAGCGAATTCGTAACGAAACACGCGTCTTCTCCGGCTTTTCTCTATGACCGAGTGATTGACACTCCATTTGACACGTGACTGAATTACGTTGCCTTAAGACTCCCTCCCCCACTCAACACTGAATCTCAGCCTGATATCCGCTGTTCCTGCCCTGTCCCTCACAGAACTTGCGACGGTATCTTCTGGCTAATTTTTATGTAATGTAATGTAAACAGTAAAAACACCATAACGTTCCCTCCTATTACTAACGAAGTTACTTTTACATTTATCGATTTCGTTCAGCTAACAACGATGGGTTGATCTGTATACTCTAGCAAGCCCCGAATACAGTGGCAGATCTGGCGCGATACTCGATAACGTCGTATTTTTTGTTCACTAAACGAACATGTGGATCCGTGTCGAACGCCTTCCGTAATTTAAGGAAGGCATTATCGACGTAGACGGCTTTATCTACGGCGCTCTGAATATAAAGGGCAAACAAAGCGAGTTGACTTTAAGGCCACAGCGTGCGGCTGCTATGCTGATTTTACAGAGATTTTCGTTCTCCAGAAAAGTCATAAAAAGCGATCATGAAGCGTGTCCGGTCCGTTGATTACGCAACAAATGGCGTCAGGCGTGTAGTCCTAAATTGTATGCATCAAAAATAACATTGGCAATTACTGCACAAACAGCTCTGTCCACGACGATGCAACAAGAGATAGACTCACATTTACCAAGAAAAAATAACTAAAAACAGCATTTTCTACCAAGGAATAAAACTACAATAAATTACCAACAGAGATTAAAGAAATTGCAAAAATACACTTATTTAAAAAGGCAGCGAGAAAGTACCTGTTATGCAACACATTTTATTCATTGAAGGATTACTTATATAAAACAGAGTATGGGTTTGATAAAAATAAAATTTATACAAGGAAATAATAATGATTATAATGCATTCAACATTCCACATAACACCTTCACTTTGTTTTTTCCTTCTTTTACCCCAAGCTATGCGTAGCACAATACTAACACCTCTTCCACTTTCTGAGCTCAACATCTCACCAATTATGGAGGGATCCTGACTCAGTTTTTCAGGATAGCAAATGGGAAGTTGCGCTACAGAAAATGGCGCACAGATCGCGCGCGCGCGTGCGCGCGCGCGCGTGTGTGTGTGTGTGTGTGTGTGTGTGTGTGTGTGTGTGTGTGTGTGTGTGTCCCTGCCATTGGGGGGGGGGGGGGGGGGGGGAGGCTTGCGTGCCTCATCGGTAAAGATAGCCGTACCGTAGGTGCAGCCACATCAGAGGGGTATCTGTTGAGAGGTCAGACAAACGTGTGGTTCCTGAAGAGGGGCAGCAGCCTTTTCAGTAGTTGCACTGGTAAGAGTCTGGATGATTGACTGATCTGGCCGTGTATCATCAACCAAAACGGCCTTGCTGCGCTGGTACTGCGGATAACTGAATTTCCTTGGGTAAAATATTCAAGAGGTAAAACATCCCTCATTGGGGTCTGAGGACGGGGACTACTTAGGAGGACATTGTCATGACAGAGGAAGTCCCGAAGGGTTCAATTTTGAGTCCACTCCGAGTCTTCATATGTGTGAATGACCTTCCACTTCACATTCAACAAGCGAAATTGGTACTTCTTGCAGACGATACTAGTGTTATAATAAATCCTATTAAAGAGAAAGCAACAGAAGAGTTACTAAATAGTATTTTCCAAAAGAATAGTTAAGTGATTCCCTGAAAATGGACACTCTAAATTTTGAAAAAAAGAAAACCTGCATTGCATTCAGCTCTGTGGAACAAATAGTCATATCAACAATTGATGTGGCTCATGAATAGGAGTCAGTAAGTAGCATACGGTGCTTCCAATTTTTGGGTGTACGTACTGACTAAGACTTCACCTAGCAGTAGCACATTACTGAGCTTCTCAACCAGTTATATTAAGTTCAGCTACTTTTGCTCTTCGCATAATTGCTGATGTTTGAAAGAAACGTATCAGCCCCCTGATATATTTGATATATATTTCCACTCAGTATGTCGTACAGAATAATTTTCTGCGGTAAGTCATCACTAATGAAGAAAATATTGCTAGCACAAAACCGAGCATAAGAGTAATATGCGGTGTTCACCCACGGACGTTATGTAGGCTCCTCTTTAAGGCGCTAGGCATTTTAACTAAGGCTTCACAATACCTATTTTCGCTAGTAAAATTCGTCATAAATAATCCATCACAATTTCAGAAGAACAGTGATGTACAGTCATACTTAAAAGTATCCGAACAACTTGAATTGTATTTCGCCTCATTCGCATGCAGCCGGCATAACGCGGCTGTCTAGCAGGTCCTCTAATCCCTCCTTCAAATGGTTTGAAATGGCTCTGAGCACTATGGGACTTAACATCTATGGTCATCAGTCCCCTAGAACTTAGAACTACTTAAACCTAACTAACCTAAGGACAGCACACAACACCTAGCCATCACGAGGCAGAGAAAATCCCTGACCCCGCCGGGAATCGAACCCGGGAAAAGAGGGTTTAGTGGTCTGTTGGACTGATGGTAGGTTCTTATACCTATGGTCTGGGTTCGTTTCCCACTTTTGTCAATGGTTTTAGATAGGGAGAGAAAGATTCCATTCTCTTCTGACTACACCAAGTGAAGAAGATATAATAGCAGTGTGGTCTGAAATTCACATTAAAGATTGATATTCCTTCTCTGCCAACTAGGCGATAGGTTGAACCACAAAGTCTGGAGTGGCGACATGTAGAAACTATCACCAGTAACCTTTCTTACACTAGTTATTTATTTCTAGTGACGAAACAAACAGTATGTAGGGTCACAGGACACTTATTCTATCTTTTATCTGAGCTTCTGAATGTCGATAAAATTGGTTCTGAACTGAGAATGCAACTCAGACCGCCCTTAACGCGGAATTTGATCCCTTCGTGGCAATACAGCTCGGCTACAATTTGTTGTTTGTTCAAAACTGCAGATTCCTCAACATCTCCACATATTACGTGTGAATGGGTTCGAATCCTGGCCCGGCACTAAAGATTTCATTATGTATTATCAAGCTCTAGCGTGAGAACACCTACCTGCTGGTGGATAATGATTTTGATTTTTAATGTATTTTCATTCGTTGTCAACACTAACGATATCTGACGTTTTTGGCTCCCAGTGGGACACAGAACTATTTGCGAGATCACTGTAAGTTCAAGATGTTATTTCGAGCTGCCGGTGGAGCAAATTTCGGTAGTTGACGTCTCTTTGTGTGTAGTCAACAACGATATGTGTGGGGCTCTATTCCCAGTGAGCACTGAACTCTTCGTCATATTATTTCTAGTTCAAACATGCTCACATGTCGCTGCTGGTGCAACAAACCCATATTTAACGTTCGTTTTCTCTAGAATATAACAGCGATAGGTGCCGGGTTGGAGTCCTGGGAAGGAAAAAATTGTTTCGTCTTGTCATTTCAGTTAAAACATCTAGCTACTGCCGAGAAAATCCGATATGTCACAGTTGGTTGTGCTTCGATATCAATCCGATTAGTTTCTGGGTTCGAATCCCTGTCGAACACAAAGCTTTGCCTCACGGCCTTTCAAGTAAGTTACTTGTGAAGAAGCAATTTTTAACATCTCTCTTAGTTCGTTAACAGGGACAATAAGTGCTGGGTAGGAATTCGCGTCCGTTACAAATGTTTGCGTTATGTGATTTAAAGCTGATATTTGCTAACTGATACTGTCTAAAATCGAGGTATATCACTCTCTGTATGCCTCATCAAGAATGACTGTTAGTTTGCGTCAGTCACGAAATCTTTGCTTAGTCTGCCTGACCTGGGTTTGAATCCATATGCAGAACGAGACGGTTCGTCGTGTCATTTGAAGTTCATACGTACTCTCAACTAACTGCTCGTAAATAACTTAAATTTTTTATGTAATTTTGTGTTAAATAATAAGTACTGTATTTTACTTTGAAAAGGAAATCATGAATACGACGAACTTACTACGTGCATTACCTATCTGACGTAATAATGAGAGTGGTAACATTTCAGGTATGTCATTTATTGTAATAAATGTGAACTTGCAAGCCTTAAGGACAGTCTTATCTGTGATAAGGTGTTCCCTGATATTTGTAGGATCGTGGTATTACTTTACATCTTGAGTTACTGCGATACAGAGCAGTGTTTTCTAGTGGTGACATGTTGGAACCATTTACAATAGTCAAACGACTGTACCAAGGAGCGATTAGAGGACCTGCTAGACAACCGCGTTATGCCGGTCGCATGCGAATCAGGTGAAATGCAATTCAGGTCGTTCGGATACTTTCGAGAACGACTGTGCATACCTACAACCCTAAAAGGAAAATTAGCCGTTCTACTCATTGTTGAAACTGTCAGTGGCTCAAAGATGGGTTCAGTATGCAGAAATAAAAATTTTAGACCATTTTACCAATGACATAAAACGTCTGAAAATATCTGATACGTAGGGAAGCTTTGTCCCAATAATATAAAAAGTCTGAAAATATCTGATACGTAGAGAAGCAAGTTTTAAATATAATTTAAAATCATCTTACGCTAAGGGCGGGCGCGCGCGCACACACACACACACACACACACACACACACACACACACACACACACACACAGACGAGGACTCGAACCTTCTACAGGGGGGAGCCGAACCGCCGCAAGCCGCCGTAGATCACGCCGCTACCCCGCTCGCGATGTGTTCATTAGTCTTACCACATAATAATTTATATTATACACATATTCTGTAAACTGCCTTGTCCCACAACATTTCGATCTGAGCGTGGAATGCCAGGTCCCTTAATCGGGCAGCCAGATTAGAAAATTTAAAAAGGGATAGGTTGAAGTTAGATATACTGGGAAATAGTGAAGCTACATGGCCGGAGGAACAGGACTTCTGGTCAGGTGAATGCAGGTTTATAAATACAAAATCAAGTGGGGGTAATCCAGGAATAGGTTTCATAATGAAGAAGTAAGCAGGAATACGAGTAAGCTACTATGAACAGCGTAATTGTTCAAATGGTTCTGAGCACTATGGGACTTAGCATATGAGGCCATCAGTCCCCAAGAACTTAGAACTAATTAAACCTAACTAACCTAAGGACATCACACACATCCATGCCCGAGACAGGATTCGAACCTGCGACCGTGGCGGTCGCGCAGTTCCAGACTGAAGCGCCTAGAACCGCTCTGCCACACCGGCCGGCGAATAGCGTAATAAACGCATTATTGTAGCCAAGACAGACAAAAAGGCAACATGCGCCATAATAGTAAAAGAGATGATGAAGAGATTGAAGAAATTTATGATGAGATAAAACAAATTATTCAGATAGTTAAGCAGATAGTTAAGGGAGACGGAAAGTTAATTATGATTGGGGGACAGGCTTTCGTTAGCAGGTAAAAATTGTAGGTGAACGTGGATGGGGTGAGGGGCAGGAATGAAAGAGGAAGCTGCCTGGTGGAATATTCCATAGAGCATAATTAAATCATCGCTAATGCTGTGTTTGAATCATGAAAGAAGGGTATATATGCGAAAGAGACCTGGACCTCGGTAGGGTTCAGACCGATTATATTATGGCGATAGAAGCAGATTTTAAATTGTGAGCCAGTTCCAGGGGCAGATAAAGGGGCCTCGACCCAACTTTATTAGTTATGAACTGTAGATTAAAAATGAAGAAACTGTAAGACGGTAGGAAATTAAGGAGATGGAACCTGCGTAAGTTGAAAGAACGGAGGTTGTTGAGAGCTTCAGAGGAAGAAGTAGGCAACGATTGGCTAGGAAATGGGGGTAGAAATACAGTAGATTACGAATGGGTAGCTTTGAGACACGAAATACTGAAGGCAGCTGAGGATCAGAAAGGTAAAAAGATAAGGCCTAGTGTAAATCCTTGGCTAATTCAAGAGAAATTAAATTTAACTGATGAAAGGAGAAAATATAAAAATGAAACAAATGAAGCAGGCGAAAGGGACCACAACACATGGAAAAATTTGACTGATGTTCAAAATGGCTCAGTAGGTGATGCATAGGGGACGAATGTAAGGGTTTAGAAGCAGACATCACTAGGAGAAAGATGGATACCATCTACAACAAGATTAAAGAGACCATTTGAGAAAAGAAATCTGAATGAACATCAAGACCTCAGATGGAAAACCAGTCCTGAGCAAAAAAGGACAAGCTGAAGGGTGGAACGAGTATGTGGAGGGTCTGCACAAGGGAGATGAACTTGCAGGCGGTATTATAGAAACATAAGACGACGTAGATGAACATGAGATGGGAGATATGATACTGAGAGAAGAAAGAAGGCCCCGGGAGTAGACTACATTCCGTCAGAACTACGGCGTTGGGAGAGCTATCCACAACAAAACTCTTCCATCTAGTGTGCAAGATTTATGAAACAGGCGAAATACCCTCAGAGTTGAAGAACAACACATTAATTCCAATTACAAAGAAAGAAGGTACTGATAGGTGTAAATATTACTGAACTGTAACATTAATAAGTCTTGGTTGCGAAACACTGACACGAATTGTTTACAGAAGAATGGAAAAATTGGTATAAGCCGACCCCAGGGATGATCAGTTTGGATTCCGGAGAAATGTAGGAACACGCGAGACATTACTGACCCTACGGCGTAGCTTAGAAGACAGGTTAAGGAAAGGCAAAGCTACGTTTGTAGCATTTGTAGACTTAGAGAAAATTTTGACTGGAATACTCTCCTTGAAAATTTGTTGATAGGAAAGGTAAACCACAGGGAGCAATCGGCTATTCGCAACTTGTACAGAAACCAGATGGCAGTTACGAGTCGAGGAGCACGAAAGGGAAGCAGTGGTTGACAAAGTAGTGAGACAGGATTGTAGCCTGTCCCCGATGTCATTCAATATCTATATTCAACAAGCAGTAAAGAAAACCGAAGAAAAATTGGCAATAGGAATTGCAGTTCAGGGAGAAGAAGTAAAAACTGCAAAGACTGCAAAGGACCTGGAAGAGCAGTTGAACAGAATGAACAGTGTCTTGAAAGGAGGACATAAGATGAACGTCATCAAAAGCAAAACGAGGATAATGGAATGTAGTCGAATTAAATTAGGTGGTAGTGAGGGAATGACATTAGGAAACGATACACTTGAAATAATAGATCAGTTTTGCTATTTGGGCGGCAAGATAATTGGTGGTGGCCGAAGTAGAGAGGATATCAAATGTAGACTGGCAAACATTTCTGAAAAACAGAAAGCTGTTAATATCGAGTGTAGATTTAAGTGTCAGGAAGTCTTTTCTGAAAGTATTTGTGAAAGGTGTACCCATGTATGTAAGTGAAACATAGATGATAAACAGTTCAGGCGAGAAGAGATTAGAAGCTTCTGAGATGTGGTCCTACAGGATGTTGAAGATGAGATGGGTCGATAAGTAACTAATGAGGAGGTATTGAATAGAATGGAGGAGCTAACCTGACTAGAAAAAGAGATTAATTGATAGGACAGATTGTGATATATCAAGGAATGACCAATTTATTATTGGAGAAAAGTGGGGGCGGGGGGGGGGGGCGAATTGTAGAGGGAGACCAAGAAATAAATTCAATAAGCAGATTGAGAAAGATTAAGGTGCAGTAGTTACTCGGAGATAAAGAAGCTTGCACAGGATACAGTAGCTTGGTGACCTGCATCAAACCAGTCTCTGGACTGAAGACCAGAACAAAACTTCGTAACAAAAGAGTGACAGACATTTAGACACCTGTCATACGACTTTCTCTATTCCTTAGGTATCATGTCAAGATTCCAAAATAAAAGGAGGACACTTCCTGTTGAATAATGCTCTGCCTCAAGATACTGTCTACGGTAGCTATCTATAACTGTACAGTGGTTCTTGTTGAGGCACATGGCAAGTTAATGTGACAAGTTCCTGTGGCCATTTTCGAAAGTAATTACACAAATATTCGTTTATAATCTAAAAGTGAACAGATGACTGCATGTCGCCTAAACTTTCTGTGGTTCAAACTGTAACCTAATTTCTGAAACTGTAATTATCAAAAACTTCCGTCAAGTTACTTTTTCCTCCATTTGAATGTTTAATGTGTAACTCTTATATCTTACGGAAGTGCAGTTTTTACTAAACGAAATTTAGGAAAATAATGGAAAATCTGCCTACAGGATTAATTCCCCCCGTTGCAGAGTGGCAGTTTTGGTGTGAATAAGAAGAGTGTATTTCATGTTTGAGTGAAAGACAGATCGCAACTGCTGGGCACTATTTTAAACTATTCATTCGCACATCAAATAGAAATAGTCACGGGTCCCGGTACATTTATTATTAGAATTTAGTGTCGACCTAGCCTAACACACTCCGCCTCCCACGTGGGGAAGGCGTGCAATCTATCTGAGTCTGATCGAGGGCAGATTGTGATGTCCCACAGGATCGGCACCAGCATTTCGCAAACTGCACGACTTGTCTGGTGTTCGAGGAGTGCTGTAGTGCTCGTCAAGACGTGGCGAAACCAAATTGAAACCACGTGTAGACGTCGTGGTGTTGGGCCCCCACTCCTCATTATAGATGTCGGATGTCGTAGGCTGGCAGACAGGTAAAATAGGACAAGCGGCAAACTGTGGCGGAACTAACATCAGACTTTAACGCTGGCCAGAGTATAGGTGTGTCTGAACACACAGTGCACCGAACACTCCTAACGAAGCCCTCCACAGCCTACGACCCACGCATGTGCCGATGTTAGCACCGACACATCGGCGACTACGACTGAAATGGGAATGTGACCTCGGCATCCCACGTTGGCACAGTGGCAGAGCATTCCATGGTCTGATGAATCCCCATACGTTCATCATCATGCTGATGGGAGGACAAGAGTCCGTCGTCTTGCAGGGGAACAGCTCCTTGACATCCGTACAGCGGTAAGGAGACAAGCTGGCTGTGGCTCCACTGTGCTCTGGGAAACACTCACGTGGCCATCCATGGATCCAGTGGAGCTCTTTCAAGGCACCATGACGGCCAAGGAGTATCGTTCACTGGGTGCACACGAGGTACAGCCCTTGATGACGATCGTGTTTGCCGAACGCAGTGGCATTTTTCAGGAAGGTAATACACCAGGTATTACCTGGCAGGTATAAAATACAGGGAGCGAAAGGCTATTTACAATTTGTACAGAAATCAGATGATAGTTATAAGAGTCGAGGGGCATGAAAGGGAAGCAGTGGTTGGGAAAGGAGTGAGACAGGGTTGTAGCCTCTCCCCGATGTCATTCAATCTGTATATTGAGCAAGCAGTAAAGGAAACGAAAGAAAAATTCGGAATAGGTATTAAAATTCATGGAGAAGAAGTAAAAACTTTGAGGTTCGCCGATGACATTGTAATTCTGTCAGAGACAGCAAAGGACTTGGAAGAGCAGTTGAACGGAATGGACAGTGTCTTGAAAGGAGGATATAAGATGAACATCAACAAAAGCAAAACGAGGATAATGGAATGTAGTCAAATTAAATCGGGTGATGCTGAGGGAATTAGATTAGGAAATGAGACACTTAAAGTAGTAAAGGAGTTTTGCTATTTAGGGAGTAAAATAACTGATGATGGTCGAAGTAAAGAGGATATAAAATGTAGACTGGCAATGGCTAGGAAAGCGTTTCTGAAGAAGAGAAATTTGTTAACATCGAGTATAGATTTAAGTGTCAGGAAGTCGTTTCTGAAAGTATTTGTATGGAGTGTAGCCATGTATGGAAGTGAAACATGGACGATAACTAGTTTGGACAAGAAGAGAATAGAAGCTTTCAAAATGTTGTGCTACAGAAGAATGTTGAAGATAAGGTGGGTAGATCACGTAACTAATGAGGAGGTATTGAATAGGATTGGGGAGAAGAGAAGTTTGTGGCACAACTTGACTAGAAGAAGGGATCGGTTGGTAGGACATGTTCTGAGGCATCAAGGGATCACAAATTTAGCATTGGAGGGCAGCATGGAGGGTAAAAATCGTACAGGCAGACCAAGAGATGAATACACTAAGCAGATTCAGAAGGATGTAGGTTGCAGTAGGTACTGGGAGATGAAGAAGCTTGCACAGGATAGAGTAGCATGGAGAGTTGCATCAAACCAGTCTCAGGACTGAAGACCACAACAACAACAACAATACGCCAGATCACAAAGCCAGAGGTGTTATGAAATGGTTAGAGGAAAACAGTGGCGAATGTTTTTTATTTCAGTCTTTGATCACAATATGAATTCTTTAGACCACGACCGGTTTCAGTCCGTAATGACCATCCTCAGATCTTGTTTACACCATGTCATAAGGTGATTAGGACATGCCCTTATGACCTAATCACTTTAGGACATGGTGTAAAAAAGTTCTGAGGATGGTCATTACGGACTGAAACCGGTCATACTCTAAAGAATTCATATTGTGATGAAAGACTGGATAAAAAACATTCGACAATATTGGATCACTGTTTGTATACGCCACCATGTCGCAGCTGGTGAAACAGTGGCGACCTCCAACTGATGTGCTGGCCTCCCCCCACTTGCCAGATGTGAACCCGATAGAACAGATCTGGGATTGAACGTAGGAATTACGAGATTTGTGAGTGCAGATGTGATACCAACTGCATGCAGCGACCTGCCAAGGTTTCACTGCTTCCACGCCACGACACGTCGTCGCAGGTATCCCTGCCATAGGTGGTCATACTGGCTATTAGGTAGATGGGCATACTGTTCTGGCTGGTCAGTGTACACTGTGTGATCAAAAGTATCCGGACACATACTACTGGACATTAATATGTTGTGTGTCCACTGTTCGCCTTTTATGACGGTTTGTGCTCTGCTCGTGACACTTTCACTGAGGTGCCTGAATGTATGTGGAGGAATGGAAACTATTTTTCTTAAAGAGCCTAAAGCAGAGAAGTTAATGATATTTGAAGTTGGGATCTGGAGAGAGGGCTGCGTTGTAGCTCATCCCATCCGTGTTCCATTGGGCTCCGCTCGGGACTCTGGGCAAGCCGGTCGATTTCAGGAATGTTGCTGTCCACAAACCGTTGCGTCACAGATGCTGCTTTAAGACAGGGAGCACTGTCAAGCTGATACAAGCAGTCATCTTCTACGAACAGTTCCTCTACTGTACGCAGTACACAACACTGTAAAAGTGTCCATAGCCATCTACTTTCAGTTCTTCTTTAAGCTTATTAAGAGGAGTACACTGCTCTAACCACGAAAAACACAGCCATACCGTAGCACCACCTCCTCTGCGCTTCACAATCGGTACTACACACGATGGCATGTAAGATTCACCAGGCATTCGAAATTGGTTACTATAAGTTCAAAATGGCTCTGAGCACTATGGGACTTAACATCTGTGGTCATCAGTCCCCTAGAATGTAGAACTACTTAAACCTAACTAACCTAAGGACGTCACACACATCCATGCCCGAGGCAGGATTCGAACCTGCGACCATAGCAGTCGCGCGATTCCGGACTGAGCGCCTAGAACCGCTAGACCACCGCCGCCGGCCTACTATAAGTACTACCATCTTTATGTTTTGGGCCTGTTGCTCTTTCGTTCCTTGAAACCACGAAATTCCTGGGGCTCATGCTCGATAGCTAACTTCCTTGGTCCTCTCACATGTCTTACCTGACAGCCCGCTATATATGGTCCTTCAATGTCCTGTGTGTCCTCAGTGGTGCTTCCTGGGGAGCAGATTGAACAACCCTCCTCCATTTGTGCTGTCCCGTGTCCGTTCGAAATTAGACTACGGGTATAACTTCCTGGCAGATTAAAACTGTGTGCCCGACCAAGACTCGAACTCGGGACACTTGCCTTTCGCGGGCAGGTGCTCTACCAAATGAGCTACCGAAGCACAACTCACGACCCGTTCTCACACCTTCACTTCCGCCAGTATCTCGCCTCCTACCTTTCTAACTTCACGAGAAACTAACAGAAGCGAAGCTGTCAGAACAGGACGTGAGTCGTGCTTGGGTGGCTCATTTGGTAGAGCACTTGCCCGTGAAAGGCAAAGGTGTTGAGTTCGAGTCTCGGTCCGGCACACAGTTTTAGTCTGACAGGAAGTTTCATATCAGCGCACACTCCGCTGAAGAGTGAAAATGTCATTCTGGAAATCTATGGGTGTTTCGTGTATGCGTCTGCACGTCCGCCCCTCTTACGCCGTCTCAGTACTGTTCACCACCATGGCATCCTGTTGGCCACTGGCGCCTTTTACATTAGCCCAGTTGAGAGTCTGTGTGCAGAAGCTGCCGAACCACCGCTGTCCTACCGCCGTGACTTTCTCGTCAGCAGACATGCACGCTGTTTGTCTGCCGTGCTTGGCCACCCATCCTATGCCTCCTTTTCCGATGACCCCTTTGATCGCCAGTACGGGGCACCTCCCTCTTCCCTGTTACCTCCTGGAGTTCGCTTTCGGCACTTGCTCCGGCAGCTGCCTGCCACTTTTCCGATGGGAGTGAACACCACCTTGGCTTCGTGCGGCGGCCAGTGTCCACCTTAGCCTTCACTCGCTTCCTAAGGACACTACTCCAGCCTCGCTCTACCGCCTTCAGTTTCGCGACCTTCGCTCGCAACTTCGCGATACTGCCTTTGTGTACACTGGTGGCTCTCGGACTGACCGTGGTGTCGGGTGCGCCTTCTACATCTACATCTACATCTACATCTACATTTATACTCCGCAAGCCACCCAACGGTGTGTGGCGGAGGGCACTTTACGTGCCACTGTCGTTACCTCCCTTTCCTGTTCCAGTCGCGTATGGTTCGCGGGAAGAACGACTGTCTGAAAGCCTCCGTGCGCGCTCTAATCTCTCTAATTTTACATTCGTGATCTCCTCGGGAGGTATAAGTAGGGGGAAGCAGTATATTCGATACCTCATCCAGAAACGCACCCTCTCGAAACCTGGCGAGCAAGCTACACCGCGATGCAGAGCGCCTCTCTTGCAGAGTCTGCCACTTGAGTTTGTTAAACATCTCCGTGACGCTATCACGGTTACCAAATAACCGTGTGACGAAACGCGCCGCTCTTCTTTGGATCTTCTCTATCTCCTCCGTCAACCCGATCTGGTACGGATCCCACACTAATGAGCAATACTCAAGTATAGGTGGAACGAGTGTTTTGTAAGCCACTTCCTTTGTTGATGGACTACATTTTCTAAGGATATTTTACAGAAGTAACTGCTACCAGTGTTTGTTCCGCTATCATATAATCATACAATAAAGGATCCTTCTTTCTATGTATTCGCAATACATTACATTTGTCTATGTTAAGGGTCAGTTGCCACTCCCTGCACCAAGTGCCTATCCGCTGCAGATCTTCCTGCGTTTCGCTACAATTTTCTAATGCTGCAACTTCTCTGTGTACTACAGCATCATCCGCGAAAAGCGGCATGGGACTTCCGACACGATCTACTAGGTCATTTATATATATTGTGAAAATAAATGGTCCCATAACACTCCCCTGTGGCACGCCAGAGGTTACTTTAACGTCTGTAGACGTCTCTCCATTGATAACAACATGCTGTGTTCTGTTTGCTAAAAAACTCTTCAATCCAGCCACACAGCTGGTCTGATATTCCGTAGGCTCTTACTTTATCAGGTGACAGTGCGGAACTGTATCGAACGCCTTCCGGAAGTCAAGAAAAATAGCAACTACCTGGGAGCCTCTATCTAATATTTTCTGGGTCTCATGAACAAATAAAGTGAGTTGGGTCTCACACGATCGCTGTTTCCGGAATCCATGTTGATTCCTACATAGTAGATTCTGGGTTTCCAAAAACGACATGATACTCGAGCAAAAAACATGTTCTAAAATTCTACAACACATCGACGTCAGAGATATAGGTCTATAGTTTTGCGCATCTGCTCGACGACCCTTCTTGAAGACTGGGACTAGCTGTGCTCTTTTCCAATCATTTGGAACCTTCCGTTCCTCTAGAGACTTGCGGTACACGGCTGTTAGAAGGGGGGCAAGTTCTTTCGCGTACTCTGTGTAGAATCGAATTAGTATCCAGTCAGGTCCAGTGGACTTTCCTCTGTTGAGTGATTCCAGTTGCTTTTCTATTCCTTGGACACTCATTTCGATGTCAGCCATTTTTTCGTTTGTGCGAGGATTTAGAGAAGGAACTGCAGTGCGGTCTTCCTCATTGGCACCGACGTTTTTTGGTGTCGGCTTCCGGAACACTGCTCAGTATTTACAGCCTAGCTCTTCGCCATGTATCAGGCGACGGAGTACATTCGGCGACACGAGTATTTCAATTGCGTCGTCTGCTCCGACTGTCTCAGTGCCCTTCAAAGCCTCTGACTGCTTTACACCGTCCACCCCTTAGTGCAACGGCTCTAGAAAAGCTGTCACCTGCTCACTCTGATGGAGCCAGTGTGATGTTTATGTGGGCCCCTGGTCACGTCTGTCTGCCAGGAAACGAGGCCGCTGACGCTGCTGCCAAGGCTGCAGTCCTCCTACCTCAGCCCGCTAGTTCCTACATTCCCTCCGATCTATGAGTTGGCGTCTGTCAGCAGGTGGTGTCACTTTGACATCACCATTGGTCCTCCCTTCATGGTAACAAGCTCCGAGCTATTAAGTCTTAAGCGACGTGGACGTCCTCCTCCCGGCCCATTCGCCGTGAGATCATTTTAGCTAGGCTGCGCATCGGGCACTGTCTCTTTAGCCATCGCCATTTGTTAAGTGAACTCGTCGCCCTCAGCCTTTGACGGCCCACCATTTCCAGACGGGATGCCCTCTTTTTAGCCACTTAGATTCTCATTTGTGTTTGCCGTCTTAGTTATCGGCCCATTTTGGAGACGCGCGTGCTGTCGACCGCGTTTTACTTTCATCCGTCGTGGCAATATGGCGAAGGACATTTAATCGTTAGTTCAGGACCTTTGTTTTTCTATGGTGTATTTTATTTCTCACGTCTCTGTTTTGAGCTGTCTTCTCTCCGTCGATTGGCATTAACGTGTAGTCGTCTTTAAGTCCTCTGTTTGCCTTCGTCTTCTACAGTTCTGACATGGGCGCGAATGACCTTAGTTGTTTTTGGGCCCTAAAACAAAACAAACCAGGCATTCGCCAAACCCAGACGCTTCCTTCAGGATGACACTGAGTGCGGTGTGTTTCAGCACTCCACATTACTAGTCTCCCGCCATCGGTTGCTCTTTACACCACCTCAAGCGTTGGGGTCTGCGGCTCGCGTTCTCGCGGCTCGCGTTCTCGCTTCCCGAGCACCGGGTCCCGGATTCGATTCCCAGCGGGGTCAGGGATTTTCACCTGCCTCGAGATGACTGGTTGTTTGTGTTGTCCTCATCATTTCATCATCAATCGTGAAAGTGGCGAGACTGGACTGAGCAAAGGTTGGGAATTTGCACTGGCACTGATAACAGCGCAGTTGAGCGCCCCACAAACCAAACATCATCATCATCAGCAGCAGCAAGCGTTGGTTAGTATTGAGTACAGAAATGTGTGGTTTATGAGGAGCTGATCGACGATACTAGGCCATTATTTTTAACACTCTGCGCTCAATCACCGTGCTAGCTGCACTGTTGCTAGACTTTCCAACTCGCGAGTGATTCCCTCCGCTGATTTCAGGATTTTTTTTTTTTTGCAACCTCCCGTCGCAGTGTTGGACGCTCCCTGTCCGTCAGTATACTACTAACTTGTCTCGGTTGCTCCTTCGCGTTTCCACTTCACAATCACATCACCAACAGCCCACTTCGGTAGCTTTAGAATGGTTTTAAATGTCACTGATGGATTTTTTACTCCAAATTCAGGTGACTCCTAGTGACTAGTCCACGCTCGTAGTCACTGAGCCCTTCCGACCCACCCATTCTGCTGTCGCTGCTGCTCTGCTGACACCACAACGCTGCCCGCGTCTTTTGTACTTGCGGGCCCGCCTCCAGTGACATCTGGTGGTCAGTTCGGCATTACACGGGCGTGTCTGACTACTTTTGATAAGTCAGTGTATATCCTCCCACTTTTAGTAGTGGTCTTTCTCTTTTCGTTAGGCCTATTTCTGATATTATTAGACCCTAACATATAAGGGGAACTCTGTTCCACATGTACGGCTTGTGAAGTAGATTTAGTATGTCTTATGTGTGCTGTATGCATGCGCAGCCGAACTGAAGGCTCGTGATTTTTCTGTCTAAGAATGAATATCTATTATTACTAATTACAATGCTTTAGCGTTGTAATGTTTTTCTGTAAGTACACACTTTATTGATACGCCCGCTAAACCCGCAGGGCAGCACAGGTAATAGGATTGTGGAAAGGGCCAAAGGTTGAGGTCAGTTTCTCCTTCTAATTGTAATTTAATGTAATTTAATAACCTTTACAACCAAAGCGGCACATAGTCAGACCTTTACTAAATGCAACTCTTTCACGAATGAAGGCCTCCAAACAAGAAATCTTAAATCAACAAGATAAAAATCCAATTAATATACCAATACAAATGGCTGTGGGCCACTATTAAATTTTAGAATATATTACCATAGACTTTTAAAGGCAGAAGGCCAGAATGTTTAAAAAGAAGAAATTTTTAAAATCAACAAGATTAAAATGCAATTAAAGAGGCAAATCAAATAAATAAAAAAAACGTATCACGGCTACATGGAAAGCCTTAAGGCTAAGCAGATAGAACAAACATATGCAACGTGCAATACCAATTGCTGAAGGCCACAATTAAGTTTCAAAATTTTAAAATGTGTTACCATAATCTTTTCAAGGCAGAAGGCCGCAATGTGTATGCTTGAAAGATAAATTTCAAAATTAATCTTGCAAAATTTTTAAGAACATAAAACAAACATAAACCTTTAATTTAAAGTAGCTGACAACAGATAATTAAACACCGGTGGCACTCAGAAGCCTCCAGAGAGGTTGGTCTGCCCTCGTTCACTTAGACAAGACAGGTGGTGAGCCTAACTATACTTGAACCGCCGGAACCCGACCAGGGGGCAGCCACGGACCGACCAACACAACAACTTGTTTCCCGTCAATCAGTACATGAGAACTCAAACCGGCAATGTTATAAACGTGATTATCCACAATGGAGTATGTATTAGCTGTCAAAATTACACACCATGTTGGACAGCGACAACAGATAAGGAAAGGACGCTGCCTGAAATTATGTTAGTGGCCAAGGCAGGTAACCGGAACACTAACGGCCAATAGGCAGAAAATTCCGCTGAGTTTGAAACACGGTAATATAGTTACCTTCACTCAAAAGAACACTGCCTGAATTTACGTCAGTGCCCAGGGCAGGTAACCAGAACACTAACGGCTACAAGACAGGAAATTCCACTGGTGCACTCCAATTGTAGTCGACAAAAATAGTTAATTGCTCCCTATGGCGGCTAAATTTCAGCAGTGGAAAGACTCGGTGTTGCTCACAGGAAAACCTCCCCAACAGCAAACCACCGAAGCGAACCACCACAACATGAATGGACGTGGCTTGGGTAGTTGAAACCACTACTCAACTTTGACGTCCTGGGTCGGTGAGCCACGAAGCTCGTAGCGATCGGGCAGCTCCACACACGCTCCGACACTGCGCAGGGACCGGCAACGGACCCAGACGACTGCACCGCGCGAAGATAACTTCCCTCGTCCGCAACAACCGACCGACTGCCTCCAGACCCCCTAACCGGAAACTATATGCACCAAACCAAAGATGGTACACGGCGCAAATATCGATACACATCACTGCTGCCTCACGTAGCAGGAAGAAATACGACGTAGCCGCAAGGGCCGGAAACCAAACACAGATATACAGCGAAGTTCAGGAAAACGCATATTAGGGAGTAAGCACGGCTCAATTACAAAGAATCTGTTTGTCAAAATTGCATTTCTGTTGCAGTATCTTGTGCCTTGAGACAGTATTTGGTAATCATTGTGTTCTATTTTTAATTACGCGCCCATGTTCTCGAACACGTCTTGAAAAGTTTCTCATGAAAGTTTCTTGCTTCAAAACACTTAGTTACACAAGACGTATCAGTTTCCTTTGTGCATAAAAAGGCACAGTAGCTACAGACATTGAGCAGTCCATCACAACTGCTGCTGTACTTACAAGGGGTCCGGACTAGCTAAGCTTCACCGATTTGATTCATATTGATACGGTGTGTGGCGCACGACTAGGACTTCAACATGCGTAAACAGAAAGACGCAACTATCAACCGTTTTCCATAAAATAGAGTTTCGAAATTTTAGGTATGGTTGTAACCTCCCCCTCACTTATCGACCTGAATGACAGTAAAAAATTAAACCGCGTGCACCTAATGGAAATTTGGGAAAAGCAATCGTCACCGAAGTTAATCTGTCGGTAAAGAGGGAGGAAAGGGTTACATCTAAATGAAAGGAAAAATGCAAATGAAATTGGTGGAATTTAATTTTGAGAAAAGGGTAAAATTAATAAAGGAAGTAAATGTGCGGCCGTTACGTTAACAATTAACTAGCGGTAATTAGATATTTGAGATTTGGGGGAAATTACGGTCGCCAGTCTTATGGACAATTACTATTGTAACTGAAAAAAGAAAGGTTATTACACATATAATTAACACTAGAAGCGTGGCAACTGAAGGTTGACACGTGTAGTGTGAAAACTGAAAGTTTGTCAGAAGTAATAAATTTCGCTACACTCTGACTTAATTTGGCAAAAGAATTAATAAAACCGGAAAATTGAAAGTTAATTTAGTGACTGAAATTAATAGTGAGCTTTGTTTCTGAAGCACATCGAAATTCAGTAAAATACGGTTAGTCTTGGGCTACCTCAACAATCATTTCAAAAGCTACTTGAATCTACGCAATTTAGAAATAAGAGATTTTACTTTGAACTTGAACTAAATGATTCTGAACAATTAACAATAGTAAAATTTAGTACGTACCAAGCTGAGCTGCAGTCACAGGTAAGCTAAAATATGCTAACAAAACTCGCAATCTTAATTTGTGCTTGTGTAATCTAAATATTGTAGCCAGCTATGAATACCTTAACTGAACTTTGAAATTAAAGCAGTGAAATGGAATGGTATTACTTTAATGCTGGAGTCTGAATTTCAACGACACTCGGGTTCATTTCGGAAAAGAAAGGGACTCTGCTTGGTAATGTAATTGGGACAATGAGCAACAAAGGTTCATGCTAAGTGGCTGTAATTTTGTGATGCAACAATTTTAAAAGGTGAGGTCTGCCATACAGTTCTAAAACTTTACGTGCTTCCAGTCTTCCTTGTTGGTTGATTGAAGGTTTGAAGCTGTCGATCGGGGAAGTGGCGACAGTCACTCATTGTCGGCCGTCGCTGTTGCAGAAGCTGGATGTTGGTGCGCCTTCTTCTCGACACGGTATGCAGCCGAAACGGGCTCTTGATGTGTGCCAGCTAACGCTTCCCGTCCGTGACACCATGCCCGAAACTATCATCACAAGTCGAGCGCAATTACATGCTGCCAAACCCCGAAAGCGCGGCAACTCGCGGGAGCTTCACACAACACACCTGCTCCACTGCACCACCCCAGCCAGACTCCCTCTGCCCGCGCTCCACGCGACAGAGTTAACCCTCTCAAAGATCGTAAACACTTTGGTTCTCCACACGACCTATCGATGTAATCGTTCGATAGCATAGTTCTCCCTAGGCAAGAGCCAGCGTAAAAATACAAATAATATTTACAAAACAACCAATTATACATCGACATAAATGCATATATATATATATATATACACATACAAATAGTAAAACAGTTACCGTATATAAAGACGCAGAAATGTCATATCTTGAGGTAAGAAAACAAGGAAAAAAATTATAGTACAATAGGTGGAAATAGGAGGATATGCATTTCCGGCGTTACATGGTTACATACTTTGTATGGTGGCGAGTAGTCAAGGAGCCTGCAACGGAGTGAGTAAGTGCTTCATTTCATAATCGCGAGGGTGCTGGATCGATTCTTTCTCCTTGTACTTATTTTTCCCTCATAGTCCCAAGTAATTCTAATAACAGTTTTATTATGACTGTGCAGATTATCAAATTCCAATCTGGATGCTCTCTACCGGAACAAAATCGCCCTCCACTTTCGCTAACTTACGTCGGGCTCTTAATCGTACGATTAAGGTGAAGCGACTTCTTCCGTTTCTTCAAACAGACTTCCTTCGTTGTTTTCCTGATGGCAATTAGTCTTATACCACGAGCTGTTTCTCCGCTAGCATTTGAAAAGTGTTGCAAAATATTTCTTCTCCAGTACCCCATGTTCTTGTGTTGTTACCCCAGAAGGATTCGAAGCAATGAGATCGTTTTCGAGAAAGAGCTGTTCGCTGTACAGAACTGCCGTTTTTAATAGCACATTTGAAACTTCACTGTGAAGCTATTCGGTTTCACATTCAGGTTCACTTTCTCTTGCTGAATAATTACCAGGCACGTTACCACATTTACTCGTAAAAAAAGACATGTTGCAGTGTTCCCTTTCTCTCCCCCCCCCCCCCCCCCCCCCCCCACCAAACTAAAGTTGTCTGCGCACATGCAGAGCTGTTTGTGGTGGCTCAGAACTACTTACACGAATACCTGGAAAATGGCTTCATACGGGAAGTCGCTGTCATAATAAACCTGTCCTTACAATCAGATGGCAGGGAAAACACACACACACACACACACACACACACACACACACACACAAAAGTACCGGCAGCGAGATTCCATCCTCAGACCTCGCACATAGGAGACGAAGCGCTTACTCACTCTGCTACGAACTCCTTCAACACAACCGACCGTACAGAGGTTACAAACACTAGATTTTCTCGTGAACGTTTGAGAGCTGCGTCTTTCTATTTACCTATGTTGAAGTGCTAACAGTGTCCTACATATCCGGCCAATGTGAATGAAATCGGTGGGAGGAAGTCTTTACGGTCCCCTCGTAAGCGGAAAATCTTCCGGTGCTTCCCACAGTATAGGAATGACGTGGGAGTCCTTGAGTAAAAAGAGTGCCCTATGGAACGTCGGTGCTAAATAGCACGTCAGAAGTGTAGCAGAGTAGTAGCACGTTACGTGACTTATTTTGTCACCCACAGACATGCTCATTAAGCGCAATAGGAAAAGGAGGGTTTGTTCTGGGAAGTAAGACAAACAGCGCAGCCAGAGGCGAGGAATTCCGTAACGAACTTTCCCTGGGTTCCGTCTTCAGTGCTGATGTCGCTGCACGATACGTCCCCAGCAGGGAGCAGATTTCACGCTGCGGGAAACTTGGCGATACTGTAGCTGCCAGTCGAGTATCTCGCTATAGCTTTATTCATTCAACCGTAGTGTATTTCACATTTCAGCAGCAGTGAGCAATGGACTCTTCTGGAAATGGCGCACTTCACAAGACGCAATAACGTGTTATCGCATGGCTACAAACCAATGACTCATATTAGAATCTACATTCACAACTACATGATTACTCTGCCATTCATAATTAAGTGCCTGGGAGAGAGTTCATCGAACCGCCTTAAAGCTATTTCCCTATCGTTCCACTCTCGAACAGCGCGCGTGAAAAACTAACGCTTAACTCTTTCCGTGCGAGCTGTGATTGCTCTTATTTTATTATGATGATCATATTTCTCCGTCTGTAGATGGACGGCAACAAAATATTTTCACACTCTGCAGAGGAAAAGTTGGCGATTATAATTTCATGAGAAACTCCTGCCGCAGCGAAAAACGACTTTGCTTTAATGACTGCCACAACAATTCGTGTATCATATCCGTGGCACTCTGTCCCCTGTTTCACGATAATACAAAACCAACTGCCCTTCCTTCAACTGATTCCATGTCCTCCGTCAATCCTATCTGATGCGAACCCCACACCGCACAGCAGTACTCCAAAGACGGCGCAGTCTTTTTAGTGGAACTGTTGTATTTTCTAAGTGTTCTGCCAATAAATCGCAGTCTTTGGTTTGCTTTCCCCGCAACACTATCTACGTGATAGTTCCAATTTTCAAGCTATTCGTAATTGTAATCCCTAAGTATTTAGTCGATTTTACAGCCTCTAGATTTGTGTGATTTATCGTGTGACTGAAATTCAGTGGAGTCTTTTTACGGTTCGTGTAGAGGAATCACACTTTTCGTGATTTAGAGTCAATTGCCACTTGTTGTACCATAGAGATATTTTGCCTAAATCATTTTGCAATTCGTTTTGATCATCTGATGACTTTACAGGATAGCAAATGACGGTATCATATACAAAGAATCTAAGATGACTGCTCAGTTTGTCTGCTAGAGCGTTTATGTAGATCAGGGACAGCAAAGGTCCTGTAACACGTCCTTGGGTAACGCCAGATATTATTTCTGTTTCTTGCCGCCAATTATTACGAACTGTGACCTATCTCACCGCATATTACAAATCCAGTCTCACAACTGAGACGATACTCCGTAGGCACGCTGTTTAATTACAAGTCGCTTGTGAGGAACGGTGTCAAAAGCTTTCTGGAAATGTAAAAATACTGAATCAGTCAACTCATATAAATATCTGGAGGTAACAATTCGTGGTAATGTGAACTGGAATGATCACATATACTATGTCATCAAAAGTATATGGTCACCTGTCTGAAAAAGACGTAAAAGTTCGTGGCGACCTCCATCGGTAATGTTGGAATCAAATATAGTGTTGGCCCATCCTTAACTCTCGCAGGCATACGATCAGTCAGGTACTGGACGGTTTCTCCGCGAATGGCAGCCCATTCTTCACGGAGTGCTGCACTGAGGAGAGGTATCGATTCGATCGGTACCGCATGAAACGAAGACGGCGTTCCAAAACATCCCAAAGATGTTGTATAATATGCAGGTCAGGACTCTGTGCAGGCCAGTCCGTTACAGGCCGTGCATTATGAACAGGTGCTCGATCGTGTTGAAAGATGCAGTCGCCATACCCAAATTGCTCTTCAATAGTGGGAAGCAAGAACGTGCTTAAAACAATTATGTAGGCCTGGGATGTGATAGTGCCACACAGAACAACAAGGGGTGCAAGCCCCCTCCATGAAAAACACGACCACACCATAACACCACCGCCTCTGAATTTTACTGTTGGCACTACAAACTCTGGCAGATGGCGTTCACTGGGCATTCGTCATGCCCACACCCTGGCATCGGATCGCCATACTGTGTACCGTGATTCGTCACTCCACACACGATTTTCCACTGTTCAATCGTCCAACGTTTACACTCCTTACACCAAGCGAGGCGTCGTTTGGCATTTACCGGCGTGATGTGTGGCTTATGAGCAGCCGCTCGACCATGAAATCCAAGTTTTCTCACCTCCCACCTAACTGTCATAGTACTTGCAGGGGATCCTGATGCAGCTGTAATTCCTGTGTGATGGCCTGGATAGATGTCTGCCTGTTACACATTACGACCCTGTTCAACTGTCAGCGGTCTCTGTCAGTCAACAGCGAGGTCGGCCTGTACGCTTTTGTGCTGTACGCGTCCCTTCACGTTTCCACTTCTCTATCATATCACAAACAGTGGACGTAGCGATGTTCAGGAGTATGGAAGTCTCGCGTACAGACGTATGACACAAGGGACACCCAATCACGTGATCACGTTCGAAGTCCGTGAGTTTCGCGGAGCGCCCCATTCTGCTCTCTCACGATGTCTAATGACGACTGAGGTCACTGATATGGATTACCTGGCAGTGGGTGGCAGCACAATGCACCTGATATAAAAAAAACGTATGTTTTTGGGGGCGTCCGGAAAGTTTTGATCACATAGTGTCGGTTCAAGTCTTGTTTAACATATGACAGACTTCGGTTCATTAGTATGATACTGGAAAAATGTCAGCCTACGAAGAAGATTGCCTTCAAAACACTCGTTCTAAGCAGCCTCATGTGTGTGGGGCAACCAAAACAAATGGGAGTGACAGGGCATGTTGAACGGCGTAGCACGATGAGCCACATGCTTCGTAACGAAGTCTTTCACGGTGGAGTCCTCTCATAAAAAAATTCTCGGTTTAGTTGGCGTATCAGATTCGGATAAAACCTCAGGCTTTCGATGATTGCCTCCATCAACATCGTCAGGCGCTGCGTCTGACTGTCGCGAAACTGGCGAGGCTCGCACCGTTACACCCAGAGGGCGGCGCCTGGTTGGCTGCATTACGTCATGGCGACAGAACGGAAATGGCGCGTATAGAGGTGGCGCCCTCTACGTCCATAGATTTTGTTTGCGCTCTCTGTTTAGCGTAGCTTGCAACATCGTTCCTCGTATTATGCGGTAAACTGCTGGAAGTCCTCTTCTGGCGACAGAATGAAGGCTTTAACGCCAGGTTGACATTGCTGCTGGTAAACCTCTTGGGGTATGAGATCGCTGTCCACGAAACTCTTTCGCTCCTAATGTTTCGTCCAGAATTGCACTGGACGTCTTCGAGGCATTACTCTTTCGTTGAGTCGCGCCGACTGACGGGTGGGAAGTCTCACAGCGACATCTATACTGTAGAACCAGGGGCGTGGCCGAAGTTACATGTGATAAGAAGAGATGATACTTGTCAAAGATAAAACTTAACTATCGATTGTCGTCTTATTAAAGATAAAAAGCTGTTTAGCGATTCATGGTCTCTTCTTTCATACTAAAACTATTCCTATGTATATACACTGCTGGCCATTAAAATTGCTACACCACGAAGATGACGTGCTACAGACGCGAAATTTAACCGACAGGAAGAAGATGCTGTGATATTCAAATGATTAGCTTTTCAGAGCGTTCACACAAGGTTGGTGCAGGTGGCGACACCTGCAACGTGCTGACATTAGGAAAGTTTCCAACCGATTTCTCATACACAAACAGCAGTTGACCGGCGTTGCCTGGTGAAACATTGTTGTGATGCCTCGTGTATGGGGGGGAAATGCGTATCATCAAGTTTCCGACTCTGATAAAGGTCGGGTCGTAGCCTATCGCGATTGCGGTTTACCGTATCGCGACATTGCTGCTCGCGTTGGTCGAGATACAATGACTGTTAGCAGAATATGGAATCGGTGGGTTCAGGAGGGTATTACGGAACGCCGTGCTGGATCCCAACGGCCTCGTATCACTAGCAGTCGAGATGACAGGTATCTTATCTCTATGGTTGTAACGGATCGTGCAGCCACGTCTCGATCCCTGAGTCAACAGCTGGGGACGTTTGCAAGACAAGAACCATCTGCACGAACAGTTCGACGACGTTTGCAGCAGCATGGACTATCAGCTCGGATACCGTGGCTGCTGTTACCCTTGACGCTGCATCAGACAGGAGCGCCTGCGATGGTGCACGCAACGACGAACCATGGAGCACGAATAGCAAAACGTCATTTTTTCGGATGAATCCAGGTTCTGTTTACAGCATCATGCTGGTCGCATCCGTGTTTGGCGACATCGCGGTGAACGCACATTGGAAGCGTGTATTCGTCATCGCCATACTGGCGTATCACCCGGCGTGATGGTATGGGGTGCCATTGGTTACACGTCTCGGTCACCTCTTGTACGGATTGACGCACTTTCGGCACTTTGAAAAGTGGCTCTATTCTTCATTCGATCCCTGCGAAACCCTACATTTCTGCAGGATAATGCACGACCGCATGTTGCAGGTCCTGTACGGACCTTTCTGGATACAGAAAATGTTCGACTGTTGCCCTGGCCAGCACATTCTCCAAATGTCTCACCAATTGAAAACGTCTGGTCAATGGTGGCCGAGCAACTGGCTCGTCACAATACTCCAGTCACTACTCTTGATGAACTGCGATATCGTGTTGATGCTGCGTGGGCAGCTGTACCTGCACACACCATCCAAGCTCTGTTTGACTCAATGCCCAGGCGTATCAAGACCGTTATTAGGGCCAGAGGTGGTTGTTCTGGGTACTGATTTGTCAGGATCTATGCACCCAAATTGCGTGAAAATGTAATCACATGTCAGTTCTAGTATATTTGTCCAATGAATACCCGTTCATCATCTGCATTTCTTCTTGATGTACCAATTTTAATGGCCAGTAGTGTATATTTCAATGGCTTCCCTACATAGGCGTGGATAATACACTCCTGGAAATGGAAAAAAGAACACATTGACACCGGTGTGTCAGACCCACCATACTTGCTCCGGACACTGCGAGAGGGCTGTACAAGCAATGATCACACGCACGGCACAGCGGACACACCAGGAACCGCGATGTTGGCCGTCGAATGGCGCTAGCTGCGCAGCATTTGTGCACCGCCGCCGTCAGTGTCAGCCAGTTTGCCGTGGCATACGGAGCTCCATCGCAGTCTGTAACACTGGTAGCATGCCGCGACAGCGTGGACGTGAACCGTATGTGCAGTTGACGGACTTTGAGCGAGGGCGTATAGTGGGCATGCGGGAGGCCGGGTGGACGTACCGCCGAATTGCTCAACACGTGGGGCGTGAGGTCTCCACAGTACATCGATGTTGTCGCCAGTGGTCGGCGGAAGGTGCACGTGCCCGTCGACCTGGGACCGGACCGCAGCGACGCACGGATGCACGCCAAGACCGTAGGATCCTATGCAGTGCCGTAGGGGACCGCACCGCCACTTCCCAGCAAATTAGGGACACTGTTGGGGTATCGGCGAGGACCATTCGCAACCGTCTCCATGAAGCTGGGCTACGGTCCCGCACACCGTTAGGCCGTCTTCCGCTCACGCCCCAACATCGTGCAGCCCGCCTCCAGTGGTGTCGCGACAGGCGTGAATGGAGGGACGAATGGAGACGTGTCGTCTTCAGCGATGAGAGTCGCTTCTGCCTTGGTGCCAATGATGGTCGTATGCGTGTTTGGCGCCGTGCAGGTGAGCGCCACAATCAGGACTGCATACGACCGAGGCACACAGGGCCAACACCCGGCATCATGGTGCGTGGAGCGATCTCCTACACTGGCCGTACACCACTGGTGATCGTCGAGGGGACACTGAATAGTGCGCGGTACATCCAAACCGTCATCGAACCCATCGTTCTACCATTCCTAGACCGGCAAGGGAACTTGCTGTTCCAACAGGACAATGCACGTCCGCATGTATCCCGTGCCACCCAACGTGCTCTAGAAGGTGTAAGTCAACTACCCTGGCCAGCAAGATCTCCGGATCTGTCCAGCATTGAGCATGTTTGGGACTGGATGAAGCGTCGTCTCACGCGGTCTGCACGTCCAGCACGAACGCTGGTCCAACTGAGGCGCCAGGTGGAAATGGCATGGCAAGCCGTTCCACAGGACTACATCCAGCATCTCTACGATCGTCTCCATGGGAGAATAGCAGCCTGCATTGCTGCGAAAGGTGGATATACGCTGTACTAGTGCCGACATTGTGCATGCTCTGTTGCCTGTGTCTATGTGCCTGTGGTTCTGTCAGTGTGATCATGTGATGTATCTGACCCCAGGAACGTGTCAATAAAGTTTCCCCTTCCTGGGACAATGAATTCAGGCTGTTCTTATTTCAATTTCCAGGAGTGTAGTTCGTCGTCGTAGATGAAATTTTTGTTTCAGGGAACTTCACTTCATGACTTCCTGGCTCAAGAGCATCCTCTGCTACAGCCTATTTGTCTGTTTTCCCTAGTCGGCGAGTCGGTCGTAGTGGCCGAGCGGTTAAAGGCGCTACAGTCTGGAACCGCACGACCGCTACGGTCGCAGGTTCGAATCCTGCCTCGGGGATGGATGTGTGTGATGTCCTTAGGTTAGTTAGGTTTAAGTAGTTCTAAGTTCTAGAGGACTTATGACCACAGCAGTTGTGTCCCATAGTGCTCAGAGCCAACGCTAGTCGGCGAAGACTTCGGCCCCCCCCCCTCCCTTTTTCTACAGTAGGTTGTATGTGTCGCCCTCAGACGTCCGTCCCGTCAGCTGTCAAGGAGGAGCAACACCTCTGTAGATGTCCAGCGCAGCTCTGGACGGAATGTTAGGAACAGAAGAGTTTCGTGGACCACGAGCTTATACACCGAAAGGTTTACCAGCAGTAAGTTTTCCTGCTTCGGGCGCTAGGATCACATTACATACAGGTATTTGGAAAAATCAGCGGTGGCCGGGCACAGCCTGTTCAATAAGCATAAGATTTTCTTTGAACAAACGAGAATCAGGGACGCAGTTGAAATTAGTGTATGTGATAACACTTCAATAGAGACAGCGGATATGCATTCAGCAATGCATGGAACGATGCACCTGATAAAGAGAGAGCACAGAGGGAGACATCCTGCAGTTTACAGCCTGGTGCGTATGACGGCGCTAGAAGCTACCCTGAAGAGCAAACAATATCTATGGGAGTAGAGGACGCCATCTCTGTATGCGCCATCCCCGTGTTGACTGCACGTCGTAATCCTCTTGGTATGAAGTTTCGAGCCTCGCCAGTTTCACGACAGTCGCACTTAGCACCCTGACGACAATGGCGTAGGCAATCATCGAAAACCTGGCGCTTTATCCAAATTTGACGCGGCGTGAAAACCGAGAACTTTTTATATAGTCTCATGTTTGTTCGACTCACGGATCAGCGGTGCGTTAGCTTGATGGTAAACGTCACGAATGCCTACTGAGAAACTTTCAACAATCATTAGTAACTAGGAATCTAGGAATATACTGCAGCCCACTATAGATCGCTTGCAAAGGGACTACAAAAACAAAGCTACACTAAATAACAACGCGGGTAGAGGCACTTAAATAGTCACTCTTACAGCATCCCTTATACGAATGGAATGGGAAGAAAGTACAATATATGGGTCATGAGAGCTATCTTTTCTCAAGCGCTTCGCCGAAGTTTACAAGGTGCAGATATAGTTGACAGATTAAAAGCAACTACAGCGCAAGGAACGGAGTGTGCATCTTGAAAGACACAGAGGGATTTTAAGTGCTTACAGTGTCGTAACCCTAGAGCGATTTTGTTTCTTATTATTGTGTACGCGAATCCCAGAAAGACAACAAAACGCATTATGAAAGTGTATCGTTCAAGGAGAACCCTTCATAGCACGAAGGGTGAAAATAAAGCGATGCCTATTTTCGTTGATGTGCCAGCATTCAATGGTTTCCGAGCTAATGGTGGTCAAAGTTTCGACGCTGCTGTATCCACGTGAGAAGGCAGCGGCAAGGCGAACCAGTGGTCTCGGGATAGCGTCTCTGACCTGCAGTCACAAATGGGGCGCTTCCCAGCTTAAAAACCACTCGCTGCTTAAATTTTGGACGTCTGAGACCCCATTAAAAAGTGTTTAGTGATGCAGCCTTTCGCCCCTGCTGTTCAATCTACACATCGAAGAACGAATGACGAAAATGAAAGAAAGGTTCAAAAGTGGAATTAAAATTCAAGGTGAAAGGATATTAAAGGACATCTCTATGTCAAGGATCTGGTTAGGGATCGGTGCTCGTGATGAAGGTATCCTTAAAAATGACATATGTTAACGGTATCTGGATATATATCAAAGAAAAACTTTTGATGTTTAAGTGGACTAAGTTGCCGGATCTGCACATTTATGATCGTTGAATAAATATTTATTAAGTAACTTGGTCATATTTATCTGTTGCTCAACGGATAGCAGCAGGACGTAAAATGTAAGTTTGCGAGGGAATAAGAAAGCATGTGCTCTGGTAAAATATCACGTTTACCCACGAACAGCTGAACAAATTAATAAGCTGGCTCTTGATAACACTCTCGGCTGACTTACACAATTGCATTTGCAACTGCATCTTGGAGACCCCAGCACGATTTATCACTATTGATTGTGGAAGGGTAAGAGAATTCTTTCGATGGCGACATTCACTCACATATACACAAACAATAGAGATTCAGGACAAAGAAAAACTTCACCAGTGTGCACGTGGTTGGCAAACGGTCGTTCCCTTGGCCTGAGTGCACGAAGCCAGTGAACAAGAGTTCATCGATAAGAATAAACTGTTAATAGTTGCACCATAGAAGAAATTCTTAAATTAACTAGGAAGTCTTACCCCGAGAACCAGTAACTGTGACATATAATGATTCTCACAATGCACGAACATGTGATCGCCACAAACAAAAAAACGAGTGGTAAAATTCAGAATAGGTGACTAAATTGGACAGGATACATTACTGTGGGTCACGATCTGCGAACTTAAGGCTCTCAGATCCGTACTTAACACGTCTTGAGACAACAAAAGCAGGTGGAGACTAGAGTGCGAACTGAAATCTAAATTAGCGAAGTTCAATTATAGTATACTCGTGAGATCACCAACGAACTAAAACAGACTGAACTGAGAAGATACATCACGAATCCATTGTTTCAACAGAGCATAACAATGGCTTGCATGCATGGCTATGTGCAACTGGCTTAATGTTCCGAAATTGACAAGAAAAATTCCGTACACCGCTCAACGAGCAACGATGAGAGCAAGACATTAATTTTGACTAGAGCTGAAATCTACAAAAATATTATAGTGAATTAACTATGAAAAGGGACACTCACACTTAGTCGGAGTGGCTCGTCTCGCGTCTCCCGGAACAACGCCGAGCGAACTTTTTTGGAACCGACGCCGTTCCCCCGAAGTGCCTGGAGAGCTCCCTATTGTGTGGTCCCAACCTGTTCAAGAGCTTCGTCCAAAGCGAGCAGAAACATCTTTGCTATCAGGTACGTGCATTATAGGGTCGATTGTTCTGCCGCAGTGGCAGACTACCTTTACTTTTCGCAGATCTAGATACTGAAATTTATCTAGCACACTCTTTCACGCTTTCCATTCGCCAGGTGAGAGGAGGAAAGGATGTATATACTGACATGTTGCACACAGCTGTATTGAATATGCATGTGGGGCTCCGATAATTACCAAAAATCTTCGTAAATTGTGAAGTGCCCGCTATAGACACACTCAGCTGCTCAATTTTTTTGCACACTATGTGATGAGAAGTATCCGGACACCCCCAAAAACATACCCACTGCCGGGTATTCCATATCAGAGACCTCAGTAGTCATTAGACACTGTGAGAGAGCAGAATGGGGTGCTCCGCGGAACTCACGGACTTCGAACGTGGTCAGGTTATTGTCAATTGCGTCATATGTCTCTACGCGAGATTTCCCCTAGGTTCACTATTTCCGATGTGATAGTGAAGTGGAAACGTGAAGGGACGCGTACAGCACAAAAGCGTACAGGCTGACCTCGTCCGTTGACTGACAGAGACGGTCGACAGTTGAAGAGGGCAGACATCTACTCAGACCATGACACAGGAATTACAAACTGCATGAGGATCCACTGCAAGTACTATGACAGTTAGGCGGGCGGTGAGAAAACTTAGATTTCATGGTCGAGCGGCTGCTCATAAGGCACACATGACGCCGGTAAATGCCAAACCACGCCTCGCTTGGTCTAAGGAGCGTACACTACTGGCCATTAAAATTGCTACACCACGAAGATGACGTGCTACAGACGCGAAATTTAACCGACAGGAAGAAGATGCCGCGATACGCAAATTATTAGCTTTTCAGAGCATTCACACAAGGTTGGCGCCGATGGCGACACCTACAACGTGCTGACAAGAGGAAAGTTTCCAACCGATTTCTCATACACAAACAGCAGTTGACCGGCGTTGCCTGGTGAAACGTTGTTGTGATGCCTCGTGTAAGGAGAAGAAATGCATACCATCACGTTTCCGACTTTGATAAAGGTCGGATTGTAGCCTATCGCGATTGCAGATTATCTAATCGCACCAATGCTGCTCTCGTTGGTCGAGATCCAATGACTGTTAGCAGAATATGGAACCGATGGGTTCAGGAGGATAATACGGAACGCCGTGCTGGATCCCAACGGCCTCGTATCACTAGCAGTCGAGATGACAGGCATCTTATCCACATGGCTGTAACGGATCGTGCAGCCACGTCTGGATCCCTGAGTCAACAGATGGGGACGTTCGCAAGATAACCACCATCTGCACGAACAGTTTGACGACGTTTGCAGCAGCATGGACTATCAGCTCGGAGAACATGGCTGCGGTTACCCTTGACGCTGCATCACCGACGGGAGCGCCAGCGATGGTGTACTCAACGAAGAACCTGGGTGCACGAATAGCAAATCGTCATTTTTTCGGACGGATCCATGTTCTGTTTACAGCATTATGATGGTCGCATCTCTGTTTGGCGACATCGCGGAGAACGCACATTGGAAGCGTGTACTCGTCATCGCCATACTGGCGTATCACCCGGCGTGATGTTATGGGGTGCCATTGCTTACACGTCTCGGTCACCTCTTGTTCGCATTGACAGAACTTTGAACAGTGGACATTACATTTCAGATGTGTTACGATCCGTGGCTCTACCCTTCATTCGATCCCTGCGAAACCCTACATTTCTGCAGGATAATGCACGACCGCATGTTGCAGGTCCTGTACGGGCCTTTCTGGATACAGAAAATGTTCGACTGCTGCTCTGGCCAGCAAATTCTCCAGATCTCTCACGAATTGAAAACGTCTGGTCAATGGTAGCCCAGCAATTGGATCGTCACAATACGCCAGTCACTACTCTTGATGAACTGTGGTATCGTGATGAAGCTGCATGGGCAGCTGTATCTGTACAGGCCATCCAAGTACTGTTTGACTTAGTGTGCAGGCGTATCAAGGCCGTTATTACGGCCAGAGGTGGTTGTTGTGGGTACTGATTTGGTTGGTTGGTTGGTTTTGGGGAAGGAGACCAGACAGCGAGGTCATCGGTCTCATCGGATTAGGGAAGGATGGGGAAGGAAGTCGGCCGTGCCCTTTCAAAGCAACCATCCCGGCATTTGTCTGGAGCGATTTAGGGAAATCACGGAAAACCTAAATCAGGATGGCCGGACGCGGGATTGAACCGTCGTCCTCCCGAATGCGAGTCCAGTGTCTAACCACTGCGCCACCTCGCTCGGTGGTGCTGATTTCTCAGGATCTATACACCCAAATTGCGTGAAAATGTAATCACATGTCAGTTCTAATATAATATATTTGTCCAATGAATACCCGTTTATCATATGCATTTCTTCTTGGTGTAGCAATGGCTAGTAGTGTAATAAGTGGATGATTGAATGGTGGAAAAACGTTGTGTGGAGTGACGAATCACAGTACACAATGTGGCGATCCGATGGCAGGGTGTGGGTATGGCGAATGCCCGGTGAACGTCATCTGCCAGCGTATGTAGTGCCAGCAGTAAAATTCGGAGGCGGTGGTGTTATGGTGTGGTCGTGTTTTTCATGGAGGGGGCTTGCACCCCTTGTTCTTTTGTGTGGCACTATCACAGCACAGGCCTACATTGCTGTTTTAAGCACCTTCTTGCTTCCCATTGTTGAAGAGCGATTCGGGGATGGGAACTGCGCCTTTCAGGATGATCGAATACTTGTTCATAATGCACGGCCTGTGACGGAGTGGTTACACGACAGTAACACCCTTCTAATGGACTGGCTTGCACAGAGTCCTGACGTGAATCCTATAGAACACCTTTGGGATGTTTTGCAACGCCGACTTCGTGCCAGGGCTCTCTGACTGGCATCGATACCTCTCCTCAGTGCAGCACTCCGTGAAGAATGGGCTGCTATTCCACAAGAAACCTTTCAGCACCGAATTCAACGTATGCCTGCGAGAGTAGAAGCTGCCATCAAGGCTAAGGATGGGCCAACACCATGCTGAATTCCAGCATTACCGATTGAGGGCGCCAGGTGTGTGGATACTTTTGATCACATAGTGTGAATTTACAGTCTGAATTGAGGTGCCAAGGCTGGGTACATTAAGTTAAATGTTAAGCACAATAATGACGAGTCTCATGTAGAGACCCTTCAGGACGGCCGCGGTGGACGAGCGGTTCTAGACGCTTCAGTACGGGGGTTGGTTGGGTTGTTTTTGGAGGGGGAGACCAGACAACGAGGTCATCGGTCTCAACGGATTAGGGAAGGAAGTCGGCCGTGCCCTTTCAAAGGAACCATCCCGGCATTTGTCTGGAGAAGTTTAGGGAAATCACGGAAAACCTAAATCAGGATGGCCGGACGCGGGATTCAGTCCCGGACTGCACCGCTGCTACGGTCGTAGGTTCGAATCCTGCCTCGGGCATGGATGTGTATGATGTCCTTAAGTTAGTTAGGTTTAAACAGTTGTAAGTTCTAGGGGACTGATGATCTCAGATGTTAAGTCCCATAGCGCTCAGAGCCATTTGAACCATTTTTGAAGACTCTTAATTATCGATGATATGATTCGCTGATGACATTCTTATCCTCAGGTGAAAGTGAAGAAGAATTATGGGATGCATTGAAATGGATTCCGAGTAAATCGGCCGAAGGCGAGAGTAATGACAAGCAGCAGAAATGATCATCTTTGGTAATCAGCAAGTAGATGAAGTTAAGAAATTCTGCTACGTAGGCAGCAAAATAACCGATGACGGACGGAGCATGGAAGACATGAAAAGCAGACCAGCACTGTCCAAATGGACATTCCTGACCAACAGAGGTCTGCTAGGATCAAACGTAGGACTTAGGCTGAGGAAACAATTTCTGTGAAGTTTGTTTGGAGCACAGCTTTGTACGGTAGTGAAACATGGACTGTGAGGAAACCGGAACAGAAGAGAATCGAAGCATTGGAGATGTGATGCTACAGCTGAATGTTGACAATTAGGTGGACTGATAAGATAAGGAATGAGGGGGTTCCCCGGAGAATCCGCGAGAAAAGACATATACGGTAAACACTGACAACAAGGAGGGACAAGATGACAGAACGTCACGGAATAGCTTCCAGGGTACTAAAGGGAGCTGTAGAGGGTAAAAACTGTTGAATGCAGAGATCGGAATACATCAAACAAATAATTATAGGACGTAGGTTGCAAGTGCTACAGTGAGATGGAAAGATTGGCACAGGAGTGGAATTCGTGGCAGGCCCCATCAAACCAGCAGAAGACTGGTGGAAAAAGAGGAAAACGGCATCAATTTTTACGCCCCGTTTTCAAATCCAGTCTTATGTTTTTTCTCGCAAAATAGTGTGAAATCAATATTTTCCGTAACATCTTGAAATACAATAGAATTACTGACATAAGAATTAAGCATTTCAAATCTTATTAGAAACAGATGCTATCATCATAAATATTATGTTATCTTATACAATCAACGGCAATTGAAAAATCAAAGATATACAATAGTAGTATTTCATTTTTTGCTTTGATTTTTCCTTTCATGCTTCAGCAGAACCAGTGCGGTCTCCAGGGTGATGTCTATTACAAAAATAATTCAAAGCATAAAAATTTGGAGCAACACGTGCTAGTGCTAAGTTATATACGCAAGACATTTTTTAGATTGAATATAATTAGGAATACATTCTCGTTAAAGTTGCAAAGTATCTCGCGATCTGGCCATAATTTTGCGCAAACAACCCATATCGAAGAATTTTTTCAAGAGCTGGAGCCTGCAGTTGTTATGGATCAAGCCGTGTATTTTATTTGCATCGCTTCTACTGGTGATTTTCCTTTGATAGGTGATGAAAATAGCGAACTTCTGTAAATGGGGAATGTCATTCTTCATCTGTCAGTAAAAGTATACCTTTCAGGGTTAATATAAAGGCATACACTTATTTTACATGCAAACGTCGGTACTCCGATTTCATCGACAAACAGTCAATCTTATAAGGAATGACCACTTTGCAACCACAAGAGTCAATAACGTAGAGAAACGATTCCACTTTTACGGAAGGTCGCAAATATTTGTACAAAAACTTATGACAGGTTTCTTTTGTCAGCTCTCCCGCCTTTGAGGCACATTCCGTTACCGTTCCATTAGCTGTGTAAGTATTCTAGGACTCGAAAACCTAACCTTCTACTGTCGTATTACGGACAAAAAAATACTGTTGGTAACAGAGTTTCCTGGAAAATGTTGTTTGTTGTTGTAATCTTAAGTCAAAAGTTTGATCTGATGCAGCTCTGCACGTTACTCAATCCTGTGCAAGCGTCTTCACCTCCGAGTAACTACTGTAACCCACATCGTTCTGAATCTGTTTACTGTAATCATCTCTTGGTCTCCATGTATGAGTTTTACGCTCCACGCTTCCCTCCAGTACTAAACTAGTGATCCCTTGATGCCTTAGAACGTGTCCTACCAACCGATCCCTTCTTCTAGTCAAGTTATGCCACAAATTATTCTCCTCTCCAATTGCGTTCAGTCCTCCTCATTAGTTAAGTGATCTCCCCATCCAATCTTCAGCATTCGTCTGTATCACGACATTTCAAAAGCTTCTATTCTCTTCTTGTCTAAACTTTTTACCGTCCATGTTTCACATCCATGGATGGCTAAAATCCGTACAAATACTTTCAGAAAAGACTTCGTGATGCTTTAATCTATACTCGACATTAACAAATTTCTCTTCTTCAGAAGTGCTTTCCTTGCTGTCGCCAGCCTACATTTTATGTCTGTCTCCTTCGACCAGCCTCACACATTTTGCTGCCCAAATAGCAAAATTCATCTACAGCTTTAAGCGTCTCATTTCCTAATTCCCTCAGCGTCTCCTGATTTAATTCGACTACATTCTATTATCCTCGTTTTGCTTTTATTGATGTTCACTTTGTATCCTCCTTTCAAGACACTGTCCATTCCGTTCAACTATTCTTCCATGTCCTTTGCTGTCTCTGAGAGAATTACAAAGTCATCGACAAGCTTTAAGGGATTTTATTTCTGTTGCCTGGATTTTAATTCCTACTCCAAATTTTTCGGTGGTTTCCTTTACTAGTTATTCAATGTGTAGATTGAATAACATCGGGGATAGGCTAAGATTCTATCCCACTCCCTTCTCAATCAATGCTTCCCTTTCAGGCCCCTCGACTCTTATAACTGCCATCTGGTTCCTGTACACATTGTAAATAGCCTTTCGCTCCCTGTATGTTACGCCTGACACCTTCAGAATTTGGAACAGAGTACTCCAGTCCACTGGAAAATGTTAATCCCTGCCAATTATGATGACAAAAAGTATTTTTTTTAACAATACTTGAAATACTTACTTGTTTTGTCAATAATTTCTTTCTACTTCTCGATGTCACAAAAAATATTAGTCGAGTACACTTCCGCGGCAACGAAATAGAGAAAAAAAAGAACATGAGATTGAATTTGAACACGGGGCGCAAAATATCGAACCTGTGCTTCTAGGCACTGTGGTAGCAGCTCACTTGACAAATGCTGCACGAGACAACTTTATGAAGGTATCTGAAAATCGCGAATGAAACAGTCTGAACTGACACTCACCTCATGATCGTCCTCAACAGAAGGCACCCGTCCCTTATGGTAATTTTGTCTGTTACAAGATCGTTTTTCATCAAAGTCTCGTGTTATACAATTTGCCTAACAATGGGATCTTGTCTTCTTTTATCTGGCGCCAGATTCTGTTCCATTGCTGTAGGGACCGCCAACAGGAACTGAGACTAAGAGGTTCTCAGGTACAGTGTGGTACGTACACTGTTGCAACGCAGATAACGCGAGAGTTGCCTTTTACCAACAACCAATCAGAAAGCGACCTACTTTGCTGTCGGATAATGCGGAGCGTTGATCGAGTGTATATACGTAAATGTTGGAACTAAACATAGTATTACGAAATAGGGACACATTCGTGCAGAGACATAATTACTGGACTGCGGGAGACGTAATGGGAAAACACTTCAGTAAAGCTGTAAACCGTATGCTCTCTGGTCGACACACTTTCCAACACTTGGCTGCGAAACGACACGTTGTACAACGGCCAGTGTACTGCACCCAGTCTCCCGTATGTTGTTGTTGTTGTTGTTGTGGTCTTCAGTCCTGAGACTGGTTTGATGCAGCTCTCCATGCTACTCTATCCTGTGCAAGCTTCTTCATCTCCCAGTACCTACTGCAACCTACATCCTTCTGAGTCTGCTTAGTGTATTGATCTCTTGGTCTCCCTCTACGATTTTTACCCTCCACGCTGCCCTCCAATGCTAAATTTGTGATCCCTTGATGCCTCAAACATGTCCTACCAACCGATCCCTTCTTCTAGTCAAGTTGTGCCACAAACTTCTCTTCTCCCCAATCCTATTCAATACCTCCTCATTAGTTACGTGATCTACCCACCTTAACTTCAGCATTCTTCTGTAGCACCACATTTCGAAAGCTTCTATTCTCTTCTTGTCCAAACTGGTTATCGCCCATGTTTCACTTCCATACATGGCTACACTCCACACAAATACTTTCAGAAACGACTTCCTGGCACTTAAATCTATACTCGATGTTAACAAATTTCTCTTCTTCAGAAACGATTTCCTTGCCATTGCCAGTGTACATTTTATATCCTCTCTACTTCGACCATCATCAGTTATTTTGCTCCCTAAATAGCAAAACTCCTTTACTACTATAAGTGTCTCATTTCCTAACTCCACACAAATACTTTCAGAAACGACTTCCTGGCACTTAAATCTATACTCGATGTTAACAAATTTCTCTTCTTCAGAAACGATTTCCTTGCCATTGCCAGTGTACATTTTATATCCTCTCTACTTCGACCATCATCAGTTATTTTGCTCCCTAAATAGCAAAACTCCTTTACTACTATAAGTGTCTCATTTCCTAACCTAATCCCCTCAGCATCAGCCGATTTAATTTGACTACATTCCATTATCCTCGTTTTGCTTTTGTTGATGTTCATCTTATATCCTCCTTTAAAGACACTGCCCATTCCGTTCAACTGCTCTTCCAAGTCCTTTGCTGTCTCTGACAGAATTACAATGTCATCGGCAAACCTCAAAGTTTTTACTTCTTCTCCATGAATTTTAATACCTACTCCGAATTTTTCTTTTGTCTCCTTAATGCTTGCTCAATATACAGATTGAATAACATCGGGGAGAGGCTACAACCCTGTCTCACTCCCTTCCCAACCACTGCTTCCCTTTCATGCCCCTCGACTCTTATAACTGCCATCTGGTTTCTGTACAAATTGTAAATAGCCTTTCGGTCCCTGTATTTTACCCCTGCCACCTTCAGAATTTGAAAGAGAGTATTCCAGTTAACGTTGTCAAAAGCTTTCTCTAAGTCTACAAATGCTAGAAACGTAGGTTTGCCTTTTCTTAATCTTTCTTCTAAGATAAGTCGTAAGGTTAGTATTGCCTCACGTGTTCCAACATTTCTACGGAATCCAAACTGATCCTCCCCGAGGTCCGCTTCCACCAGTTTTTCCATTCGTCTGTAAAGAATTCGCGTTAGTATTTTGCAGCTGTGACTTATTATTATCTCCCGTAAGGAAATCGTAAATAAGATTTTCTGATCTGGGACTGACCTCGTTCCCACAGAAATTCCGCGACTTACTAGCATATTATTTTCGTTTTTTACACGATAGTAAATGAAGTGAAACAAGTATTGTCTTTGAAAATGTAACCATATTCCTTTCTTCAGCTGTTTTGGGAGCAGTGCGATTAACCCCAAAATTCGTTCTACGTATACGTCTCTACTACGCAAGCCCTCCTATGGCGTGAGAGTTCCACTGCAACTTTCCCCGCTTTACTATTCCGGTCACGAAAGGTGTACAGGAAGAACCGAAGTTGGTGAGCATCCGTGCGAGTATGGACGCCTTGTAGTATTTTTCCGAGTTACTGGGTGGTTAAACACGAGAGTCATTTATTTTGAGAGTGTCCCTTCATCCAGAAGCCTGCTGGAATGTGGTCTGTGGACGAAGGGAAAGCATTCGGGAGAACGACGGTTCAACCCCGCCTCAGGCCATTCTGACTTAGCTTTTCTGTGATTTCCCCAAATCGCTTCACGCAAATGCCGGGATGGTTCCTTTGAAAGGACACGGCCAGCTTCCTTCCCAATCCCTCGCTAATCCGAAGGGACAGATGACCTCGCTGTTCCGTCCCGTCTCCCGAATTATCCAACCAACCAAAGAAGGGACAAGGTGTGTTCCTGAAATGTCAACGTCGTACGCTGATATACAGTGTTGCGAAAAAGTGCTGATGTGCTTCCTGCGTGAAGTGTTTGTACAGTCTTCGCTGAAATGAGATGGGCAATACGGGAATTAGAAAGTCCTGAGAATGATTTCCACTTAATCTGTCTGCTAGGAAGTATGGCCCAATTAAGTCTAATGCCAGAATGCCTACCCGTACGATGACTGAGAATCAGTGCTGCAGCCCTCTTTTTGTAATTTCATGGGATTTCTTTTTATTAATATTAATACTAGTACTGCCTGCGAATTCCGCCTCGTAAGTAATTAAACTCATACACTGACGCGACTAAACATATTACCACTTTCTTAATAGCGTCCTGGTCGACACATGGAACGCAATAAAGCAGCGATTCTGAGTGATGTGTGTTCGACAAATCCTTGGTCTATTACCAGGGGTACGTGCGGCCTATTGTCTCCTGACACGTGCTGCGATTCCCGTAAAATATGCGTCAGCGGTCAGCGGCCACGTAATTGGGTGCCCGATAGCGTCACAGGTGTGATCCGTCGGATTCAGTTCGGCCATATTTGGTGGCAAAAGACGTCAACGTAAACGCAGTATCCTGCTGCTGTAACCACTGCAGCACGAGTAGCGCCTTGGGACTCGGGCAGCTATACAGCTAGAAGATGCTATCGCCATCGGCAAAGACATCAAACATGAACGGACGCAGGTAGTCTGCAACAATGTCCACGTAGTCCACAGCAGTCATACTTCCTTCGATGACTACCACGGGTCCCATAGAAGCCCTGGCGTAGCATAATAATGTCCTCACTGGTCCGAGTCTCTATCGCGCTGTTTGCTTCGAGCAGGTGGTCGTCCGGATGACGGAATTTCCGAACACGATCTCGTGTAACGACCTGGCGTGACGAGAAAGGTGATTCTACCGACCATTCGACACCATTCCAATGATCCACTGTCCAATTTTAACGATCCATGCCCAATGCAATCCTTACTCACAATGCCACTGGGCCAACATGGGGAAACGTAGGGTCCATCTGCTGCGAAACACTTGCGTCTGCTCCAGCGTTGTACTCTGTCGCCAGACCTTCCACAGATGACCGCCTGTCGCGCTGTAATGTGCGGGCGAGCTTCCGATCCCCACGTTTCCTGACGTGGTGGGGACGTCCAACGCCTTTTCGCCTACTCGAAATTTCGTCGTTCTTTGTCTGCCACCCATGTATTTTCACGACAGTAGCACTCGAACAGCCGACCAAGTTCACGACGTCCGAGGTGCTCCCTCCCCGGCGTCGGGCCACAACAATCTGGCACTTGTCAGCGTCACTTGTGTCAGTACATTTCAACATCTACAGCCTGCATCGTCTCTAGAATCATTCCCCAATCCTCTCTTCTCTGCCTATGTACTTACTTTGGCGTGTCACTTAACCGCAGTGTCAGCAGCCGGTAGTTAACCTCGTCTTAGGCAGCGGTCATAATTTTTGGGCTCGTCAGTACAACTGAAAATAGCGAAAATTCACCACACCTTTGCAGAAGCCACTGTCAGAAGTGCATACTGCCAAGAAACTCTGAAGAAGACGTGGTCACAGCAATTGTTCATCAAATGCCGTCCAGAAGAGAGGATAACTCAAAGCTCCCGCTGCTGCTAATCGTCATATACTGGTTCCAGAATTTTCGTTCATTAAGGCTGTAAGGTTCTTTATAATTACTGAAATTCTTAGACGAGTGCCTGAACTGGGAATACATGCAAAACTGGAGTTATCGTCTAGCGTGTTGTAACTGCAAGTGGTGTGTTTACTCCGTGTTATTGTTAGCAAAACTTTACACGAACTGATTGGGCAATGCAGCTCCGAATACCAATAAAGAAATACACTCACTGCAAAATACATTCAGCCCTTTAGGAACTGAATGCTCTGACCCTGTTAAAAACCGGCAACTTTCGTTCCTGTGCACATAACAAAGTAACAAAACTGTGTTACCTCTTAAGAGGTGTATAGTATGTCTACACAAGGGCAATGTACTTGAGGCAAATATTAACGACAAAGAAGAGGACGTAGATGAAGATGAAATGGGAGATTTGACACCGCCTGAAGAGTTTGACAGAGCATTGAAAGACGTAACTCGAAACAAGACCCCGAGAGTAGACAACATTCCATTAGAACTACTGATAGCCTTGGGAGAGCCATCCCTGAAAAAACTCTATCCTCTGGTGAGCAAGATGTATGAGACAGGCAAAATAACCTCAGACTTCAAGATAAATATAATAATTCCAATCCCAAAGAATGCAGGTGTTGTCAGATGTCAAAATCACTGAAATATCAGTTTAATAAGTCACGGCTGTAAAGAACTAACACAAATTCTTTACAGACGAATGTAAAAACTGGTAGAAGCCGACCTCGGGGAAGATCAGTTTGGATTCCGTAGAAATGTTGGAACAGGTGAGACAATACTGTCTGTACGACGTATTTTAGGAGAAAGACTAAGGAGAGGCAAACCTACATTTCTAGGATTTGTAGACTTAGAGAAAGCTTTTGACAATGTTGACTGGAATACTCTCTTTAAAATTCTAAAGGTGACAGGGGTCACATAAAGGGAGCGAAAGGCTATTTACAATTTGTGCAGAAACGAGATGGCAGTTATAAGAGTCGAGGGGCATGAAAGGGAAGCAGGGGTTGGGAAGGGAGTGAGACAGGGTTGTAGCCTCTCCCCGATGTTATTCAATCTGTATATTGAGCAAGCAGTAAAGGAAACAAAAGAAAAATTTGCAGTAGGAATTAAAAATCCATAGGGAAGAAGTAAAAACTTGTAGGTTTTCCGATGACGATGTAATTTTGTAAGCGACAGCAAAGGATCTGGAAGAGCAGTTGAAAGTAATCGACAGTGTCTTAAAAGAAGGGTGTAAGATGAACATCAACAAAAGCAAAACGAGGACAATGGAATGTAGTCGAATTAAATCAGGTGATGCAGAGGGAATTAGATTAGGAAATGAGACACTTAAAGTAGTAGATGAGTTTCGCTATTTGGGGAGTAAGATAACTCATGATGTTAGAAGTAGAGATGATATAAAATGTAGACTGGCTACGGCAAGGAAAGCGTTCCTGAAGATGAGAAATTTGTTAACATCGAGTATTGATTTAAGTGTCAGGAAGTCGTTTCTGAAAGTATTTGTATGGAGTGTTGCCATGTATGGAAGTGAAACATGGACGATAAATAGTTTAGACAAGAAGAGAATAGAAGCTTTCGAGACGTGGTGCTATAGAAGAATGCTGAAGATTAGGTGGGTAGATCACATAACTAATGAGAAGGTACAGAATCGAAGAGGAATTCGTGACGCAACTTGTCTAGAGGAAGGAATGGGTTGATAGCACATGCATCAAGGGATCACCAATTTAGTATTGGAGGGTAGCGTGGAGGGTAAAAGTCGTAGAGGGCGACCAACAGATGAATACACTAAACAGATTCAGAAGATGTAGGCTGCAGTAGGTACTGGGAGATGAAGAGGCTTGCCGAGGATAGAGGGGTATGGAGAGATGCATCAAACCAGTCTCTCGACTGAGGACACCACCACCACCACCAATAACAACAACAACAACAACTACTACTACTACCTCTAAAGTAGCAACTGTGGATCGCGTTATATTCTGCTCTCTCATGAAGAAGAATAAAATCTACTAGCTACAGGCTCAGCGGTGTGCAATTCAGGCCTTAATACTTTGTAATATATATGAAATTCTTTTGGCTGATAAATTAAAACATTTAAGAAAAATTGAATGTCTTAAAAAAAACACACACACACACACACACATGACCTGGACAGGGAAGCGGTAGTGATTTGTGTGAATTACAAACACAGACTTTTTCAATAGTGAAGTTGTATTTGAAGTTAAGTTTCGCTTTTCAAAATATCTGCAATTGGAATTACATTGCTCAGAAAAATTACATCATCTTTACTAAATTAAAACCTTTATTTGCTATAGTAGTTACAAACAATGAGATTTGTACAGCAAGTATTATCTAACAACACAACAAAAGGCATAAAGACAAATAATCAAATTACTGATACGTGCGTCAACAAATGTTAGAAACATTACAAAAGGGAGATATCTAACTAGCCTATACAGCAAATCTGTTTACTCAACACAGAACTCTCTGTTACCAGTTATCAGCCAACTCTTTTATACTAACGCGCTGGCAAAAGGAAAGTCTTAACAAATTAATTTCTTGACCTTAACTGCGAGAAGACTTCTGTTTCCACATCTATATTTCCTGCAATACACGTAGTCACAAAGCTTCTTTTAAATATCAATCCAGTGATCCTTTCTTGTCACAATTAAAATTACGGTTCATCATTTTACTTAATATTCCATTATAAAATCACTTATCATTTTAACTACATATTTTACGTGCGGTGTAACACAAAATATTGCTATGAGAAAATTCCTACATTATAGTCCAACACTCGGTGCCCTTACACAGCAGACCACACAAACTGCCTACTGCATCCTCTTTTGCTCACAGACTGATACACACTCACTGTGCGCCAAGCACTCACTTACTCCAACACTACCAGACCAGAAGAAGTATTTTTCTGCCTGAGGCCGTGCGAAGTCAGCGATCCGATTTACAGAGCCCACCAGAGATACACAGGGTGAAGCGAAATTCGCGCACTCGGGTTTCGCAGCGCGACTCCTCACATGCCAGCAATAAAAAATATATCTCTCCCAAAATTTCGTCTGGCGAGTACATCCGGCAGAAAAAGGTCGTTAAAGAGTGGCAATATCGCAACACTGTAACCACATGTATGGTGACTACCTGTGTCGGTACGTTTCAGTTGCGCTGTGCAGTTGGTGCAGCGTATAAAGTTTTGGGTTAGTATGCAGGAGGTCGAGGGTTCGCTACAACTTACAAGCGTTCCGTCTTCTCTGCATACAACAGCATCACCTGCAGAAATCCTCATGGGACTTCCAACATTATCCACTGGGTCATTTAGGTACATTGTCCCTTTGGGTAGGGCCGAAACCACTTTTACGTTTCAAGATTTCTCTGCGTTGAAAATGCTGTATTGTGTTCTCTAGAAACTCTTCGATTCAGTCACACACCTCGTCTAATATTCGGTACGCTGCTATTCTGTTTGTTAGGTGGCTGTGTTGAACTGTATCGAATGCCTTCCAGATGGCGAGGGACATCGTGTCAACCTTGGAAACCAGTATCTACTACTCTCTGGGTCTCGTAGGCGAACAGAGCGTGGTGGGTTTCATAACACTGCAGCGTTCTGAAATCATTCTGATTCCTACAGAGGAGATTTTCGGTCTCCAGGAATGTCGTGATACGAGAGCATGAAACATATTCCAAAATCCTGCTACAGACCAACATCAGATGCGGTTTGTCATTTGCTCTTTACTATTAATTGCCAGTACACTGACACACATACAACACATGAGTATAAATTTAGACTGTGTGCGTAATGACATGTATCATCTGCAGCACCTTGTTGGTTTATACACTTCGCTTTCGTGCCATATACTTTTATAGCTGCGTTTCACGTTCGTTTTCAATGTCACCTTTCTACTTTTGCTGAAGCAAGACCGAGCGATGTGGCCCAGTGGTTAGAACACTGGACTCGCATTCGGGAGGACAATGGTTCAAACCCGCGTCCGGCCCTCTTGATTTAGATTTTCCGTGATTTTCCTAAATTGCTTCAGACAAATGCGGGCGGATGGTTTCTTTGAAAAGGGCATGGCCGACTTTCTTCCCCATCCTTCCGTAATCCGATGAGAACGATGACGTCGCTGTGTTGTCCTTTCTCCCAAATCAATCAACCTAAAGTGAGAAAATATTTCACTTTTTCTTTGATACTTCGTTAGTGATTCACTACCCCGACACAGCGTTGTGTTGTTTTGTGTTGTGTTTTTGCTATTACCTTTCATTTAACGTTTTCACATGAGTTTTATTGTGCACACTCGAGGTGCATAAGTATTTTCATTACTCTTTTTCTCGCACTAATGCACGCATGTTACGCTACCAGAAAGAAAAAGTGAAACAACAAGAAGACATGGCAGAACGTCAACGTAATTTCGTACATGTACACAACACTCCAAACCATCGGCGAGTATGCAGTTGATTAGGGTTGCAATTACCACTGACAGCTAGAACAGCCACCAGAGTGCAAAAAAAAAAAAAAAAAAAAAGGTTCAAATGGCTCTGAGCACTATGGGACTTAACTACTGAGGTCATCAGTCCCCGAGAACTTAGAACTACTTAAACCTAACCAACCTAAGGACATCACACACATCCATGCCCGAGGCAGGATTCGAACCTGCGATCGTAGCGGTCACGCGGTTCCAAACTGACGCGCTTAGAACCGCACGGCCACACCGGCCGGCCACCAGAGTGCATTAGTATTATTGGTTTTTAGTGTTGTTATCAGGGCGTGTAGGGTATGTATGGGTATGAACAGCGTCAGAGGTTGACTGATCGCTGTGAAGGACTTGCAGGTGTCACGTGCTCATGTGGACAGTCTTATCTGCACGGCATAGAGTATGAAAGGGGCATGATTGCGTGTCTCCGTTTGCACGGCTGGTCGAATCGTGGTGTATCCACTTGTGTCGGGCATTCGGATGCGAGAGTGGCCCGTCGTTGGACTGCGCCGGAGCGTGAGTGCAGGCGTACACATCGCCGAGGTTCCGGTCGACTACGTCTTACCAGCACAAACGAAGACCGTCGTGTTGCGCACCAGGCACATCCTAACACCTTCACATCAGTACCTGCCATTTTACACCAATAGCCTATAACATTATGTGTCGTACCGCATCACTGGTTGGAGACTGGCAGAGGCCGGATCAGTGAATTATTGTCCCGTGCATGGACTGTTGCTATGACCACAACACACACGGCTGCGTTTGGAAGGGAGCCAAAATGGGAAACATGGACTGGTGATGAATGGCGTCGTATTGTGTTCTGCACTACCCGTTGTCGAATATGGCGGCTACCTGGGGAGAGCTCCCGCCCTCCCAACGTTTCAGAGAGGCTCAGCAGTGTTAGCCCTGGCGCCGTGGTGTGGCGAATCATTGAGTATGGCTTCAGGACACTACTGGTAGCGCTTGAGGGAGCTCAGACGACACAGTAGCACGCCACGAACATACTGGCTCTGCTTCTGTTAACTCTCATTCGACGGTACCGTGGTGTCATTTTTCAACAGGACAATGTTCTATGAACTGACTGCCTGACGTAGAGGGATTCACGTGGCCAGCAAAATCGCCCTGAAACGTTTTGGGGAAATCACGGAAAACCTAAATCAGGATGGCTGGACGCGGGATCGAACCGACGTCCTCCGGAATGCGAGTCCAATGTGCCAACCACTGCGCCACCTAGCTCGCTAACGGCACAGCTACTGCCATTTCGTCGTTGCTATCGATGCGTTCCAATAAAGTTCCCTTGGCTATTACCCAGCAATTTACAATATTTTAATTATAATTACAATGAATTATACACAGTCAAAAATAGATATACTAGTACATAGATTACGTATTAAATGTAGTTTCTGTAACAAAGCTTACAGCTCCAGAATCAAAAGTACAGTGAAAGTTATCAATGGATATTAAAGGGCCAAAATTTTGAATGTTGCAGAAGGTATTTATCTGCGTTTTCGATGTTAAAACCTATATAATTACAATTGTATGTCCACATCCATTTATAAGTAAGAACAACATTTTTTGTGAAAATGTCTATTTCGGCTGTAGAGAGTTTTATACCTTGACTTATACAGGGTGTTACAAAAAGGTACGGCCGAAATTTTAGGAAATATTCCTCACACACAAAGAAAGAAAATGTGTTATGTGGACATGTGTCCGGAAACGCTTACTTTCCATGTTAGAGCTCATTTCATTACTTCTCTTCAAATCACATTAATCATGGAATGGAAACACACAGCAACAGAACGAAGCAGCGTGACTCCAAACACTGTTACAGGAAATGTTCAAAATGTCCTCCGTTAGCGAGGATACATGCATCCACCCTCCGTCGCATGGAATCCCTGATGCGCTGATGCAGCCCTGGAGAATGGCGTATTGTATCACAGCCGTCTACAATACGAGCACGAAGAGTCTCTACATTTGGTACTGGGGTTGCGTACACAAGAGCTTTCAAATGACCCCATAAATGAAAGTCAAGAGGGTTGAGGTCAAGAGAGCGTGGCCCGAATCTGTTGTTGAGAAGCGTACGAACACTTCGACTGAAATGTGCAGGAGCTCCATCGTGCATGAACCACATGTTGTGTCGTACTTGTAAAGGCACATGTTCTAGCAGCACAGGTAGAGTATCCCGTATCAAATCATTATAACGTGCTTCAGTGAGCGTAGGTGGAAGAACATGGGGCCCAATCGAGACATCACCAACAATGCCTGCCCAAACGTTTACAGAAAATCTGTGTTGATGACGTGACTGCACAACTGCGTGCGGATTCTCGTCAGCCCACGCTTGTTGATTGTGAAAATTTACAATTTGATCACGTTGGAATGAAGCCTCATCCGTAAAGAGAACATTTGCACTGAAATGAGGATTGACACATTGTCAGATGAACCATTCGCAGAAGTGTACCCGTGGAGGCCAATCAGCTGCTGATAGTGCCAGCACACGCTGTACATGGTACGGAAACAACTGGTTCTCCCGTAGCACTCTCCATACAGTGACGTGGTCAACGTTATCTTGTACAGCAGCAACTTCTCTGACGCTGACATTAGGGTTATCGTCAACTGCACGAAGAATTGGCTCGTCCATTGCAGGTGTCCTCGTCGTTCTAGGTCTTCCCCAGTCGCGAGTCATAGGCTGGAATGTTCCGTGCTCCCTAAGACGCCGATCAATTGCTGTCGGGACACCTTCGTTCTGGAACTCTGTCTCGATACAAACGTACTCCGCCACGGCTATTGCCCCGTGCTAATCCATACATCAAATGGGCATCTGCCAACTCCGCATTTGTAAACATTGCACTGACTGCTAAACCACGTTCGTGATGAACACTAACCTGTTGATGCTACGTACTGATGTGCTTGATGCTAGTACTGTAGAGCAACGAGTCGCATGCCAACACAAGCACCGAAGTCAACATTACCTTCCTTCAATTGGGCCAACTGGCGATGAATCGAGGAAGTACAGTACATACTGGCGAAACCCCCTCAGGGGGTCCACAACTCTTTTGTGGATACGTGCGTAGCGAGCACTGGACCCCGAGCTAATGTGGCCTTCCTTCCTTTCCGGGCTCCATACCATCCCTTTCCGCATCCTTCCCCGTCCCCCATCTCCGCCTCCCCCCCCCTCACCTCTGCCTCTTTCCTTCCCTTTCTCCCCCTCTGGGAGTATGGTTTGAACCTACGTCCGGAGACGGACGCTCGAAACTGTTACAAATTCCTTGCTTTCTACACTTGCAAGTCTTCGTCCTTCCTCTGTCCTTCTCTTTTCCTTCCCTCTTCTCTTTGCCCTTTTCTCCGCTGCGGCGTTTGAGACCCCTCTTCTTTCCTTTCCCTTTCTCTTTTTTCCTCCCTGTGCGTGTCTGAAGGCCGACCCACGCACTTCCATGCGTAGCCGGTGACGCGGTAACGCGTAATTCCCCGCCCCGGGTAGACAGGTAGGACACATACGTACCCCCTGGTAACGGCCAGGCCTAGGGAGGGGTGATTACCCGAGCTGATACCTTCCGAAAGTGCCGATTGGTCCCTCCGTCCGTTTGTCGGGAGGTGTGACCTGAGGTGTGAACAATCACCTAAGGCGGGAGTGCTCTCAGAGAGGGCCCCCACAAGGGAGGAGCGCGCCATCGGAGACGCCGGTAATCATGGGGGATTCTTCCGCAATTGTTTCCTCACCTTCCACTATGTCTGCTCACAAGCGTAAGTCACTGAGTCTCAGCCACAGACAGTTCTTCCATCGTTGCCACAGTTCCCTGTTGTTTCTCGGTCTGACGAAGGTCACGACTTCTCCACGGTCAACCCTTTCATTATTCAGAAAGGTGTCGACGCAATTGCAGGTCCTGTAAAGTCTTGTTCCAGATTACGGAATGGCACCCTGTTGTTAGAAACAGTCAGTGCCCTCCAGGCACAAAAATTGCTGCGTACCTCACTACTACACACCTTCCCTATCCGGGTAGAACCGCACCGTACCTTAAATTCGTCGTGTGGAGTCGTTTATACACGCTCCCTCGATGGATTGTCTGACGAAGAAATTCAGCACTATCTGTCTGACCAGGGCGTAACGGCTGTTCATAGGATTATGAAAAGGGTTGACACGAACATCATTCCAACCCGCACTGTCTGCTTGACATTTGACAAAGTTCAACTCCCATCGAAAATCAAAGCAGGCTATGAGATAATTTCCGTTCGCCCTTACGTCCCAAACCCTACGCGTTGCTATCGGTGTCAGCGGTTCAATCACACCAGCCAGTCCTGTTCCAATCCGGCCAAATGTGTTACGTGTGGCAAGGATGCCCATGAGGGTGCTTGTCCACCTCCATCCCCTCGCTGCACCAACTGTATGGGTGACCACGCTGCTTCCTCTCGAGATCGCCGCGTTTTTAAGGACGAAAAGCTCATCCAGGAAATTCGAGTGAAGGAAAAGGAGTCGACCTTTGCTGCTCGAAAATTATTCGCCAGTCGACAGCCCACCGTGCCTCAGACAGGAAAATACAGCACTGTCCTTGCTTCTCCTCGGCCAACGAAGGCGGTGGCCATGCAGACTTGCGACCTCACCTTCAGTGCCACGGTCGTCAGATCGGCCAGCGCAAAGATCGCCCGATCAACCTCACCACTTTCGCCTGCCCACTCTCTGGCTCACCCTTCGTCGGGTTCTGCTAAATGTCGAGCCCAAAAGTCAGACACCAAGACTTCGAAAAAAGAGCATACTCGTGAAGAGTTTTTACGTACCGCCACTTCCCAACCATCGGTTCCTCCTTCATCTAAAAATCATACTTCCAAGAAGGCTACAAAGAAACCCAGTTCCTCTCCTTCTCCGCCAAGGCGTGTCCCACCTACAGCACCACCTGGCGGAAATCGCCCTCGGCCGTCTTCTGTGTCGCCGAGGCGCACTGCTGGCGGCCGATCAACCGGCTGATCGCTGGTGGCAGGAGCTGCTCCTGACCAACCTATGGATCAGGATCTTCTGCCTTCGGCTGAATGCCATTCCATGCTGTCGGTCGCAAGCTCCGAGCAGTCGTTGAGTTGACAGTGACCTTGGTCACATTCTTCCATTTTCTGTTCACCCTATGTCCATTATCCACTGGAATATCCGCGGTATTCGAGCCAATCGGGATGAATTGTCGATCCTCTTACGATCCTACTCGCCGGTCATCTTCTGTCTTCAGGAAACAAAGCTGCGTCCCCATGACCGCTTTGTTCTCCCTCATTTTCAGTCCGTCCGATATGATCTCCCCTCTGTTGAAGGCACTCCAGCACATGGAGGACTCATGATTCTTCTCCATGAAACTCTCCATTATCACCCAATCCATTTAAACACTTCCTTCCAAGCTGTCGCCGTCCGTCTTTCCCTTTCCGGATACACGTTCTCTCTTTGTACTGTATACATTCCATCGTCCTCACCAATGGCACGAGCTGATCTCCTTCATCTCCTTGGTCAGCTCCCACCCCCCTATTTGCTGGTTGGGGACTTCAAAGCCCACCACCCGCTTTGGGGATCTCCACATCCTTGTCCACGTGGCTCACTATTGCTAGACGTCTTCCACCAAGCGGATCTAGTTTGCCTCAACACTGGGGTCCCTACATTTTTGTCTGCCTCCACGACAAATTTATCTCATTTGGACCTTGCGGTCGGTACTGTTCCGCTAGCTCGGCGCTTCGAATGGTTCGCCCTTGATGATACACACATGAGTGACCACTTTCCATGTGTCCTTAGACTGCAGCCTCAACTGCCATACATGCGCCCGCGACGCTGGAAGTTTGCCCAAGCTGATTGGACACTTTTTTCGTCTCTAGCGACATTCGATGACCGTCACTTTCCCAGCGTCGACGATGAGGTCACACATATTACCGACGTTATTCTTACAGCTGCGGAACATTCAATACCACGCACCTCCGAATTGCCCCGGCGCCCCCCAGCTCCTTGGTGGAACGAGGCATGCCGTGATGCAATACGTGAGCGGCGACGTGCTCTCCGCGTTTTCCGCCACCATCCTACTTTGGCCAACTGTATCCGCTATAAGCAGTTCCGAGCGCGATGCCGTCGTGTCATCCGCGATAGCAAGAAGGCAAGCTGGAAATTCTTTATTAGCTCATTTAACACCTTCACTCCCTCCTCGGAAGTTTGGAGTCGGCTTCGACGGTTCTCAGGCGCGCCTAGTTTCTCCCCGGTCTCTGGGCTCACTGTCGCGCATGACACATTAGTGGACCCCGTCGCAATTTCTAACTCGTTGGGTCAGCACTTTGCTGAGATTTCGAGCTCTTCAAATTACCCGCCAGCGTTTCTCCCGAAGAAACGTGCAGCGGAAGTGCGACCTCTTGCTTTCTCCTCTCAAAATCGCGAGAGCTACAATACTGTTTTCTCCATGCGGGAACTCCAACATGCACTCTCTTCTTCTCGCTCCCCCGCCCCAGGACCGGATGGTATCCACGTCCAAATGTTGCTGCATTTATCAACCCATAGTCTGCGTTACCTCCTTCGCCTGTATAATAGAATTTGGACGTACAGTACTTTTCCCAGACGATGGCGGGAAGCTATCGTCGTTCCTGTTCCGAAACCTGGAAAGGACAAACATCTCCCCTCTAGCTATCGCCCCATTTCTCTCACGTGTCTGTAAGGTTTTGGAGCGTATGATGAATTACCGTTTAGCGTGGTGGCTGGAATCCCGCAGTCTTTTAACACCTGCCCAATGCGGATTCCGAAAGCATCTTTCTGCTGTTGACCATCTTGTTGCTCTCTTCACTTATCTCATGAACAATTTTCTCCGGAAACGCCAAACAGTAGCAATATTTTTGATCTGGAGAGAGCATACGATACCTGTTGGAGGACAGGCATCCTCCGCACACTGTTCTCTTGGGGCTTTCGAGGTCGGCTGCCCATTTTTCTTCGCGAATTTATGGCAGAGCGCACATTTAGGGTGCGGGTGAACACTACTCTCTCCTGTACTTTCTCCCAATAAAACGGGGTACCCCAGGGCTCCGTGCTGAGTGTTGTACTATTTGCCATTGCCATCAATCCAATTATGGATTGTCTCCTTCCTGATGTCTCGGGCTCCCTCTTTGTGGACGATTTTGCGATCTACTACAGCTCTCAACGGACCAGCCTTCTTGAACGACGTCTTCAAGGATGTCTCGATCGCCTCCACTCTTGGAGCATCGAAACCGGCTTCCGTTTTTCTCCCAGTAAGACCGTTTGTGTTAATTTTTGGCGACGTAAGGAGTTTCTTCCGCCCTCCTTACATCTAGGTCCTGTCAACCTTCCGTTTTCAGACGTCACTAAATTCTTGGGTCTTATGTTTGACAGAAAACTGTGCTGGTCCTCCCACGTTTCCTATCTTTCGGCTCGATGTCTGCGATCCCTTAACACCCTCCGTGTCCTGAATGGTACCTCCTGGGGAGCGGACCGAGTGGTCCTTCTCCGCCTCTATCGCGCCTTAGTGCGCTCGAAATTGGACTATGGAAGCATAGTCTACTCCTCTGCTCGGCCGTCTATTCTTCGGTGTCTCGACTCTATCCACCACCGTGGATTACGTTTAGTGTCTGGAGCTTTTTACACCAGCCCTGTGGAAAGCCTTTATGCTGAGACTGCTGAACCTCCGCTGTCCAATCGGCGAGCAGTCCTTCTGAGTCGTTATGCTAGCCATCTGTCTTCCATGCCTGCTAATCCAGCCCATGACCTTTTTTCGACGCCTTCTTTGATGTAGGGTATGCAGGCCGCCCCTCCTCCCTACTACCATCGGGAGTCCGCTTCCGTCAACTGCTCCATTCTCTTTCCTTCCGCTTTCCTAAAACCTTCTTGACAACTTGGGGTACAGCACCGCCTTGGCTCCGTCGCCGGATCTGCCTGCTCCGTGACCTTTGTCGATTTCCCAAGGATGGTACCCCTTCACTTGTTTATCGTCGGGCATTTGCTGATGTGCACAAATGACGGACGCCACATTTCTTTACACCGACGGCTCGAAAACATCGTTAGGTGTAGGAAGTGCCTGTATTGTTGGTGACACCCCAAATCACTTTCGGCTTCCCGACCAGTGTTCGGTTTATACTGCGGAGCTTTATGCTGTTCTCCAGGCTGTCCACTACATCCGCTGCCATCAGCGGATACAGTACGTTATCTGCTCAGATTCTCTCAGCTCTCTCCTCAGTCTCCAAGCTCTTTACCCTGTGCACCCTCTGGTCCACCGGATTCAGGACTGTCTGCGCTTGCTCCACCTGGGGGGGGGGGGGGGGGGCGTCTCGGTGGCGTTCCTCTGGCTCCCGGGACACGTTGGTATCTGTGGAAATGAGGCGGCCGATATTGCAGCCAAAGCTGCAGTCTCTCTTCTTCGGCCAGCTATTCAATCGATTCCCTTCGCCGATCTACGGAGCGTTTTATGTCGTCGTGTTGTTCATTTATGGCACGCGCATTGGTCGACACTTCCCCATAATAAATTGCGGGACGTGAAAGCTCTTCCTTGTGCTTGGACCTCTTCCTCCCGAACGCGCCGTCGGGAGGAGGTAATTTTAACTAGACTCCGGATAGGGCACTGTCTTTTTAGCCATCGACATCTTTTAAGCGGCGATCCTCCCCCACTCTGTCCCCACTGCTCTCAGCTGTGGACGGTGAGACACCTTTTAATTGAGTGCCCCTATTTTAATCCGTTACGCTCCCGTCTACAGCTATCGCCCGATATATCGTCGATTTTAGCAGATGACACGCGCTCAGCCGACCGCGTTCTCAAGTTTATTAGTGCCAGTGACACGACGTCAGTCATTTGAAGCTTTTTTTGGGGACAACCAACCCCTTTATGTAGTGGATTTTTAAGCCTTCCTTTTGCTTTTAGTTTCTCCAATTTTATGACTTTCGTTCCCATTGCTGCTGGTTTTCAATTTCGGTTTTTTACTGTTTCCTAAGTCACGGACCGGGCGATAATGACCATAGCAGTTTTGCGCCCTAAAACAAAAAAAAAAAAAAATACTGGCGAAACTAAAATGAGCTCTAACAGGGAAATTAAGTATTTCCGGACACATGTCCACATAACATCTTTTCTTTATTTGTGTGTGAGGAATGTTTCCTGAAAGTTTGGACGTACCTTTTTGTAACACTCTGTATATAATTCCGGTGAGTTATTGTGTCTGTAGATGCATTTGAGGCTGAGTACACGCTTTAAACTAGCTAGTAATGCTTAAGAAAGAACGCAGAGTAATAGCCTGGTTGCAATGATTTCGTTCTTTAAACTGTAATAGTTGTTTGGATTAGCTTACAGGTATTTAAAATGATTGGTACCAAAAAGCTCAGAACATCGATAGCTTTAGTCTGGAGTCAGTCAGCCATAAACCTTGTACGTACAATAGACAGTAGACATGAAATTCACGAGATAACTGGAGTTATATCACTTCGAAGGCTATCTATTGTTACGAGATATAGCTTATACGGCTGCCATAAAAATATTGCAGGTAAATAGACAACTATTTTTTTGCTTTCCAGGACATGCGAAGCAGAGGAAGTGTTCAAGAAAACAGCATAATTCAGGAAGTGTTTCATCGTGTAAGTTCTTTAACTTCGACAAAAATTTGTGTTTCGATTTACCTCTGGCAGGCCAAGAAAAACATTCCAATACGTTGGAGAGAAAGTAACAGCTGTGCTGGAAGCGTTCTCCAATTAAGGAATTATAAGTCAAATTTAATCAAACGCAGACTTACCTGGTACTTAATAGTTTCGAAACATAAAAGACAGAAACAGCCACATATTAGATCGTTGCTACATGCGGAAACGTGTTGAAATAACTGCGGATAGAACCCTTCCCTTCAAAAAATAGACGTGCCAGCAGGATAAAATAACCTCCTGCAGAGACTAGTTGTCTCGAAGGAGTCAACGTGCGTCACATCTCTTGTCATTTGCCCCTCAGCATCGATACACACTCCTACAGTATGCTTTCAACCCGAATATACACAATAGGTGGACAATAGTCTTAATAGAACTGCCAAACGAACGCCAAGTGCCGGCCGAAGTGGCCGTGCGGTTAAAGGCGCTGCAGTCTGGAACCGCAAGACCGCTACGGTCGCAGGTTCGAATCCTGCCTCGGGCATGGATGTTTGTGATGTCCTTAGGTTAGTTAGGTTTAACTAGTTCTAAGTTCTAGGGGACTAATGACCTCAGCAGTTGAGTCCCATAGTGCTCAGAGCCATTTTTTGAACGCCAAGTTCGTAAGACCAATAACAACGTACGACCCGGGGATCCCGGATACCTCCACGGATAATTCTGGCAGACGTGGAGGTCACCTAGATCTTGAAACGTCCACTGCATGGTCAGAAGATATTGAAATCCATAGGAAGTTTTCTGACCACTCCAATATCCTCTACCCAACCTCCATAGCACGATAAAATGGTCCGAGATATCACACAACAGTGAACTATTTAGAAACGCGTAAACGAACTCTGAACTTTGGGCCACTGGCGGGGAGCATAGTTTGCGTGGTGACCTACAAACTACGTCCCTGATAATGAAACGTTCCAGTCTCGAATATCTGCTACAACATCAGAGAGATCTTTGAGACTTAGTATAGCAACCTTGATGGGTAGATCACATAACTAATGAGGAGGTATTGAATAGAATTGGGGAGGAGTTTGTGGCACAACTTGACTAGAAGAAGGGACCGGTTGGTAGGACATGTTCTGAGGCATCAAAGGATCACAAATTTAGTATTGGAGGGTAGCGTGGAGGGTAAAAATCGTAGAGGGAGACCAAGAGATGAATACACTAAGCAGATTCAGAAGGATGTAGGTTGCAGTAGGTACTGGGAGATGAAGAAACTTGCACAGGATAGGGTAGCATGGAGAGCTGCATCAAACCAGTCTCAGGACTGAAGACCACAATAACAAACATAGCAACCTTTTTTTGCAAGAAGGAAACAGGATTATAAAAATAAAGAGGCAATTGATCACATAGAGCAGTTCAGTTGGTAAGTCATAGTAATTATTATCATAGATTAACAAACATTCACCAGTTTGCAAAACGATTTAAATTTCATACAAAAATACATCACGAAGTATAAGGAATCATAAGGTAATACATACATAGCAGCAACTTCGGTATCTGCTAGTGGTCCACAAGCTCAAGTCCAAGACCAGAAACCGCTTTGCAACCAGATTTTGGAACCAGAAGAACAGGTTGAAACTCCAGCGACATTAAGCGATCCAACCTTGTGTAACACATTTCTCGGTCACACTTGCCACCGTAATACGGTCTGCCAGTGCGGAATTCAGTCCCACGATTTTAAAACGGTTTGAAAACTTTTTAGAATGTGATACAATGAAAATGCATATTGAGGAATCAGGAGAGCAGTGTCCAGACACTCAGAAGCCACATTTCTGTACTTAATTTCCCCACGAGGACAATGTCAAAGGCAGTATTTGCAGTGACTGTGGTACACGACGTACTACATAAACTCTTTCAGAAATGCATGTCTGAAGGACGCTGCGTAGTGCATCCTATAACACAGACGCTGCGAATACTATTTCATTCCTAGGCAATGCCGCGACAGTGATAATGAAAGTCTTTTCCGTGCGGGAATCACGGCAGTTGTGTAAGAACAGAGTGTAGACACACAGTGAGATGCGAAAGTTTGGGCCGGATCTGGAGGCATTCTCGGGTCGCCGGAGTTGTTAAGGCGACCGCTCACAATCACCGGGAAATCCTGGTTCGTGTTCCGGTCCGGCACAAATTGTCGTCACCAGTAATCCATTATGCAGCTGGTGTCTAATCGTATTTTCAATTGCGAATATATTTAATTCAATATGAAAAGTGCCCAGCACGAAACAAAGCTGGCACTGATATAAATGGCATCATATTTTTTCATGTAGCACATAAGGTAAGTCATTTCTCAACATGTTCTAAGGAATACTTTTATTTATAGTTTTTTATGTAGTTGTGCTTCGTTTTGAGTAAAGTGAAATAGTATACCATCAAAAAATCGTATGTTTTGCGTGGCTTACCTTTAACGAATATTCATAAGATAATGGCGAGTTTTTGTTAGGAGTCTTGTCTCTCATTTGCAACAGTTAAAATGCCAAACTGCTCTGTCGTTCTGAATCCACGTCTAGCTGTAGGTCCCTCGATAGCTGAGTGGGTAAGTCAGATCAGAAATAGGAGGAAGACAAGGACTTAGCACTACCAACTGGAGCGTCTCTCGTAAAGTATTGCCGTGTTGAAAACAACCATCGGTTTGTGGACAGCATTACGTGAGAAAGGGGCAGCCGAATTACAGCTTGACCCCATCTCCGTTAAATGTGATCCAAGTGAAAGAAGTGCCAAAGCTACAATTACCGGTTGAAGACATCGAAAAGACCACAACGTGGTTCTGAAAGACCGTCGGTTAAAGGCGTATTTACTACGTAATGCCACACACCCATTAGAAGGAACAGTACGTTATACTTCAAGTGAAGAAATAACTCCAAGGAAGAATACGCTTAAACGAATGTCTGCTTTACGTACTATGTAGTCATTCAAAAACTGAGATACGCAGACTTTTATTTTAATTAATTAATTCATTCATTCTTTCTCTATAATAACAATGGATCATTATATATCAATTGGGATGTGCGTCAGTCACTATGACAATCTTTTTTTCTCTATTCTGAATTTTGGATTTAATTTACAGTATCTATTACATTACTTTTACTTTCATCTGTTGTGAGAACATGAGGTCGTGTAGTTGGCGCAATATGTATGATGATTTTAGGTAAACCTTGTGTTGTCATTGACACGCCAATGTACCGCTTTCTGCATGTTCCTGGAATGACGTGTCACGACTTGGCACGATATATTGTACTTACGATGGAGATGTATTTAGACGTATTCGCATAAGATCCGATAATGGTAACTTAGATTTGCCGAAACCGCTCATCAAAAATAAAATTGCAATTACCGATCTAGGCTGTGGAGGTTTTTATTCCTGTATTTCATATTACCTTTAAGTACCTATGTCATCAAAACCTGTATTATTAATTATAATTGAGGAAGTCTGAATTGCCTTAGGAGCTTCTGGGCATCGTGTGAGGTCAACGCTGCGACCTTTACACTCCGCTTGTCTTTTGATTTGGCGTGCGTGAGAGCCAGGAAGTCGTTTCACAAATACCATGGTCACCAACTGGCCTTCGGTTTGACGTAAATAACCACCCATCTTCATTGCAGTCCACGGCTGGACAGTCGGTGATAATCTTTGGATACGAATATGCTGCCAGGCTTCTGACGGGACCTTCGTTGTAAGTGCGTACCGCCAGCGAAAAACGACGCATTGTCCTTGGATCATAAGAATTACTTCTATACCACCTCATGGCAATCCCAGAATTCTTCCCGCGACACATTTACGAAAAATAACGATCCCTGTCGGCTGGTGAAAATATTTTTATAGCAAGAGAAGTGTTGGCCGAGCTGTTCTAGGCGCTACAGTCTGGAACCGCGCGACCGCTACGGTCGCAGGTTCGAATGCTGCCTCGGGCATGGGTGTGTATGATGTCCTTAGGTTAGTTAGGTTTAAGTAGTTCTAAGTTCTAGGGGACTGGTGACCACGGCAGTTGAGTCCCATAGCGCTCAGAGCCTTTTGAACCATTTTTGAACAGAAGTGTCATTTAATGATTTACACCATAAATACTAAAATGACAAGATCTGGTATTTTACACTGCCACGACCACTGCTACAAACTGTAATGGAATTTGTCTTAGATTAAAGTAAGTCTAGGCGAGTCACAGTCAGTAAAGCGAAGCAACTTGTTACTTGCTTTGCGGTGACAGCGCTCACAATTTGGAGTGGTAAGTCAGAACTTCGCACCTACAACCAACCTTCCATTCAGTCAGCAATTTCTCAGCCAAATGTTTCCTTAGTTGAAGCTTTGCCAGGTATGACTTCATAAAAGAATATTCATCTAAAATCATTAGATTAAAGTGCTTGTCTTCAGTGTTGTAAACACCGAGAATTAGCTGTGAGTAGCTTTGCGAATACTTTGAGAATAGAAATGTTCAATATAATGTTAAGGAACAAAACTGCCCTACTATCAATTTATTTCCCTTCATCGCAATATAAAGGAAGATTTAGATACTTGGTGTCAGTTGTAGATAACCAGTTGCCGAACTGATTCTTTACAGTCCGATCAACTAAATAAATCTGTAGTGAGCTACTATGGATAGCCTGTCACCCTAAGTGATTACGTCAGATCCTAGAAAATTTGTTCTAAATCGGGTCCATTCTTACGCTAGTAATTAGTTTCCTACGTTCTGCAAATGAACTTAAAATGGATTACTGGGATGTGTCTTCCTGTTGAAACCACAAAATGTGTTCGTGATGAAATAGCATCTTAGGCAGGAGTCCCTCAAATGGGTTGTCGTAGTTTTCTACTTTTTTTTCTGTGGCAAATCCTTCATCTCCGCTAACTTTCTCAACTGATGTCATTGAAAGTGTCCTCTACACGAGCCATTCTTCATGCTTCCATAATTCAAAGGTCTATAGTATCCAATGTAGTTACAGTAGCTGATACAGCTCGTCATGTGGTATGACCTTGTGTGACTGAATTGTTTTTCATTTACAGCAATTTTTATCCATTTCCATGATCATGTGATCTTTCACTGTCACTGGCTATATAACTGTTGACATCTTAGATGCTACCACTTGCTAACTAAGATTTGTTTCATATTTTAAGTTTAAAATTTGCAAATAATTCTTTTCCATCCACATCACACAAGTCATTTTTAATTATTCAGTAGACTGTAAAATGATGAAAGCTAACAGAACATCAATGAAACTGTTTGTTTGTGTGACTGTTCAGAATATCGCATTATGGTAGGTGGACGTTCCTTGACAATGAACTCGTTACTGTATCAGCCCGATGAGAGATAGTGCTGAGGATGGTTTCGTTCTGTGACGAGGAAGAAGAACGGCCCTGTAGCACTGTGATGGACGTCTGGTGTCCAGTGGTTCGCAGAACTGGCCGACTAACTCCTGTAGCGATGTGCAGGTAAAATTTATGCAGTGTTGCTCTCGCTGTTTAAGCGGACACTTAGAAGTGTTCAATATCAACGACTCACGCAACATATCTTTATTTTGAAGGAATTTACAACTTGAAAACTATTGTTACAAGTTTTTACTGTATCGAATCTGTGTCTTTAGCTCTGCATCGCTCTTCACTCTATTGGTTCGCTTTTCATATTATTCTACCTGCAGTCATCTTATGTAATTTTACTTCCAACGCGACAGAAATCCTACACATGTTCAGTGTGTATCTTGCAGTTTTGACTCTGAGCTGATCTTTAGTCAGTTTTTGGTGCTCCTAACTATTACCTGTTCTATCAGTTCTTGCATATAAATGGTTAGACATCCTCATCAAAGTAAACTCCTGCTTACCGGCCTACTGTTTCGCTGATTTTGTTCTGTGGCCTTCTTGAACTACTGGAGTCCTAATCAGTCATACGTTCAGCATATGATAAGTTGTATTGTACACAATTATACTAAATTTATCTACCCCGTGTTATCGGTGCATACTGCCAGCACACCCTGGGCATTACCGTACAGTTTCATCCTTGCGTCTTCTGAGACTATAACGAACAAGCCATCAACTTATGCCGCTAGCTCGTTACTGCGTGTTTGTTCCCCTCCGTGAAGTAGAGAAGAGGTTATACGGTTGCATTCCAGTAGGAAAGCTCACATATCGTTTCTTACGCACATTCCACAGCAATTACCTTGGTCGTCTTACGTTAGCGACGTGCCATTCCACCACTCAGCTCCGACAGTAATCGTACATGCTGTGATGTATTGCATCAAGTGTGCCGATCTCTATTAAACTCGTCGACATCACAGCCCCCGCTACACGAAAGACGCATATAGTTTTAACTATTACGGCGAATGCGCAATTTAGTTGGGTGGTATACGGAATCCCTATTGTGTGGTGGATCATGTCAATGGACTTTCAATGTGAAAATCCAAAGTATTCAGGGTTAAGCCTACGGAGATAGCCTCCGTGTCCTTGGAGCAGCGTCACCTCTTCAATATATATGTTATTATTTTATTTTTTCCCCATTATACCGTTTTAAGAGAGCGGATGAGCTCGAATAATTATTTCTTTTTCTTCCATTATTCTTCCCAAATTCTCTTCATACGCTAGCTGTGCTCTCTCTTGCGTTCTTCCGACCATTTATTTCGTCTTTTTTTCTCGGTGTGTTTTTCCTATGTGTATGTTTCTTTATGATGTTCCTGAACTGTTGTCGACTGTTTATGTTGCATTGTGTGATTCCCAGTCCCTTAATGTCTTCTTCCGTTTCAGTGATCCACATCGTCTTGTTCTTGTAGTGTTTGCTATGTCACAGATTTGCCTTGTGAGCCTATTCTCGTTCATCCTGCTGATATGTCCACAAAATTTTATCCTTCTCTTTCTAAAGGTGACCGTTATATATTTTCCTCGGCATATTTTTTCTTGCTTTTCAATCTGTCTGAATTTGGCCTGACCATGAATCACTACAATTTCCGCAGTGTATAGTGCTTCTGGTGGAACCACTGTGTTGTCATGCCTTATTTTTGCATTGACTGAAATAGATTTTTATTTTAATGATTCCAAATGAGCTTATATGCTTTCTCTAATTTGCAGATTCTTTATTGATTGGCTATATGTAACAGTCGTTAAAATTGTCACTAACATATCGATAAGCTCATAAGCTACGTTGGATGAATGTTGCGTATTTGAATGCCAATTAAATGAAAGGGAAAAAAATTACCCTGTGCAGATAGAGTACTGTTAGGCTAGGTCCTCCTGAACCAGGAGTGTTCGTGCAAAATCAGTTAAATACATTTTTGGGTCCGTGATATTTTTATTGAGAAATATAGTTATATCTCGTGATTCGTGAGCACTTTCCATTTGAAACACTTCGCTTGGTGCCTCCGTTGCTAGCAAAGTCCGCCTGTCTCATTGTGCATTTTGCAACACTTCTCCCGGTTAATCCCGTCTGTGTCACAAACCAAATTCCTCTAGCGCATATGAGAAAGTTTCGAAATAAATGTTATGTATCTGCCTCTAGTTTTGATAGGGGGTCGATTTATCATGGTAGATTAGTAAGAGAATCGTCATCAAGTAAAAGTTTGAAAATTTAGGGGACTATTTTACTAGGAAAGGGACTGGGATCTACAGGGTGTGCGAAAATCGTTTGTTACTTTTATAATACTTAACTAATTTTCATGACACAAAAGACTTTTTTTCCTTACAATAGTAGAGTTTATTACATTATGCACAGTAAAAGTGGTACAAGCACAGAGATGCCAGCCAAGTGTGGGTGGACCTCGTGTCTCAGTACATGCGAACACCATATGGAAGTGCCATTCGCAGCTAATGGTCAGTGGTTCTGATCAGATGTTAGAAGAAGCGGTCGACCATCAACATCCAGAATGGAGGAAAGCTTGCATCTATTTCATTAACTGTACACTCGAAGTCTTCAGAAGTCACAAAGAAAGGGATTTCGCGGAAATGGTTTGGAAAATTATGGTAAGTTCCTGGGGGACCAAACTGCTGAGGTCATCGGTCATGGCTTACACACTACTTAATCTAACTTACACTAACTTACGCCAAGGACAACACACACAGCCATGCCCGAGGGAGGACTCGAACCTCCGTCGTGAGGGAGGGAGGGAGGGAGGGGGGGGGGTGAGGGACGGAGGTAGTGCCACGCGAACCATGTACAAGGCGCCCCAGGCCGCGCGGCGGAAATGGTTTAACCGGACGCACAATCCGAACTGATGTGAAGAAAGAGTTGAACTTTTGTCCATGCAAACCACATTAGTATCAGGAATTATCGCTGGAAGATTGAGATCATCGGCTGTAATATGGGAAGATTACGCTTGCTTGGCATGAACACTGCTCCAGTATTTTCGGTAATGACCTGTTGTCAGACGAAACCGTGTTCCTTGTTTTGGGGACTTTGTTAACCGACACAATTTTTATTATTAGGCAACAGAGGATCCGAGGGTAGTTGTTAAGCAAAGTCAACATCGCCCAAATGTCACAGTATGGTATGGCATGACATCTACGAAAGTTCCCAGAATGAGATTTTCACTCTGCAGCGGAGTGTGCGCTGATATGAAACTTCTTGGCAGATTAAAACTGTGTGGCCGACCGAGACTCGAACTCGGGACCTTTGCCTTTCGCGGGCAAGTGCTCTACCAACTGAGCTACCGAAGCACGACTCACGCCCGGTACTCACAGCTTTACTTCTGCCAGTACCTCCTCTCCTACCTTCCAAACTTTACAGAAGCTCTCCTGCGAACCTTGCAGAACTAGCACTCCTGAAAGAAAGGATAATGCGGAGACATGGCTTAGCCACAGCCTGGGGGATGGTAGGGCACTTGCCCGCGAAAGGCAAAGGTCCCGAGTTCGAGTCTCGGTCGGGCACACAGTTTTAATCTGGCAGGAAGTTTCATCTACGAAAGTTGTGTGTCCATATTTCATTCAGGGCACAATGAATGCAGAACGGTTCCTTGATAAGCTTGAAAATTACGTTCACGGCGTTGTATCCACATGGGGCAGTTAGAATGTCCTAATCTTTATACAAGATGGGGCCCTGCCTTACTTCGCCTTTCCTGTCCGCTCGTGGCTGGACAACCTTCTCTGGAGAGCTGGTTGGGACATCGTGGCCCCATTGAAGGGCCAGCGAGTAGTCCTGACCCAACACCCTGCCATTTCATGCTGTGGGGACGGGCGGAAGACGATTTCACAAAACCAAGAACTCTTGATTAATCGGAGGACAGAATTCGCCAAGTTCTTGGAAACGTACCACTGGATTATCTACAGAAGTCTGCCGCAAACATCCACATTCGCTTACGGAAAGTGGTAGAGAATGGAGGTGCTTATGCTGAATTTTAGCAATTCATAACAATTCTGCTACTGTAAGGAACAAAATGTCTTTTTGTTTTATGAAAATTGATCAGGTATTAAAAAAGCTACAAACAATTTTTAATAGGGAGTTAATTCTCGCACATCCTGTATAACAAGAATAAACAGTAATATTACAACAACAAGATTTAGTTATTCGAAAGTTAAGATCCGCGGAATTTTTCATCAAGGGTGGATACACAATGACTCTCTGCAACGACTGCGTGGAATATTAGTTCCAACGTCCCGTTTACAAGTGCTCCATTGTCTGTACCGCCTCCTCCTGCTCTTTATTGGAAGATGCACTGCAGCCTCTCGAGCCCGCACGTCGTCACTCGCTGCACATACTCCTGGTTTTGTTATATGATACACCATTTCTAATTTTTATTTCCACGAATCTAGCAGTCTGAACTACCAGCACTCAACAGAACCTTCACTTGATATCGCGGTATTTGGAGGGTAACACACAACCGTCCTTTTGGAAGACAATCCATTCATCTCGTAATTGGTACCTCTCTTCTTCAAAATGTCGGGAAACAGCTTCACATTGGGCCTTAGAGTGCCCGTTGCATAAAGACCAGATTAACATAATGATATCATTAAAACGCAAGAGGGATACATGACAGTATTTTTCAACATAGTCATCAAGCCAGTTTAAACAAAGGTCGGAGCCTTCTACCGACTGTTCAGTTCCTCGACGATAGAAATCCCCACTGGTCACGAATCTATTCGAGAACCGCTCTGTGAGCGTCCTGACCATTGCAGAATCCCTTTCTCCCAAGATGCTCTTTCGCCTTTCCGTAAAGACCGCTTGGACACTGTTGTCGATGGCATTCCTTCGCGATCAGCGTCGCCCACGTCTGTGAAGCCTCGGTCAGATATGCTGACAACGTTTCACTAAGGCTGGACACGACGTTGAATTTGATCCTTATACCGGCAGAATTTGGCGATGAATCCGTGTGAGATTTAGATTTTTTGCCCTCAATAAACGTACTGTCCCGCTTGCTTCAACTTCGGAGTGTGTTAGCAGCTGCCGCGCCATTTCACTAGCGCTCCGCGATGTCCCTGTTACCCGCACAGCAGCAGAACTGCGGCGGGCAGTCTTGTTGCAGAATGCTCTCAATGCGAGGCATGTGTGACTTACTGTCTCAGGCCCACACGTAGCTCTCTCCATGTTTTCTTTCTTAATTCTCACTCAAAATGTCCCTCCCAAATCACCATTTTACTGAACCCCACTACCTGGTGATGACGTGTTTTAATTTCTGTTTATCTTTGAAGAGTAATCTCTACCTCTGACCATTAACAATATTTGATTTTCCAGGAGACTTTGGGCTTGCATCCGGATGACGTCGACATCTTCTCACAGTGTTTCGGCTGCCAACCACTGAGCCATCTTCAGGTAAATTGTATAGTATAAAACTGAAGACTGTTGACTGACTGTAAGCCGAAATATCGTGGCAAGATGTCGACGCCATCCGGATACAAGCCCGAAACCTCACGGAATATTTATCATGGCGCGGGAAACTTCAAGAATCACAATATCGGATATAATCTTGAGGCAACTGTGGTTTGTTTTATCAACTGCGCTAGTGGTTGTCCCCATACTAACCGTCTTGCCTTTCTATGCACCTGTGTGGTGTCACTGATCATTGCATATTCTATATTAACGTGGTAATCAGAGGAATTTTGTAATCCGTACTATTCTCTATCTTGTTCATGTGGAAGCCTGCTATAGTTTAATTTAGGCAGGTCTGCATGGTGAAGATTAATCGATCTGATTCCTGCATTCTGCCTTCTTCTCATAATGTCACTAATTGTCACACTCCATAAGCCTTGCGAGTTTGCGCCATTGTGTATATTTACTAATATAAAGAATGTAAACGTCTGCCTTGATTTTTGCAGCGGCTCTATTACTATTTCGCCACTGCAGTGGTGGGGGGGAAGGAAGGAAGAACTGGGCTTCGTCGACTAGGTTATTGGAAGCGCATGCTGCCATCTGACTTGAACGCGAGCAAGAATATTGACCTCGTATTCATATGTACGGCTACAGAAGACTTCTCTCTGAAGTCTCTAAATGCTTCTTGGATCAATTCGGTCTGCCTTTCTATTCCACGAGAATAATGATGCTGTGAGCCAGGTTTGGAAGTCTAAAGTAATATTTATGGCAAAAAGTGTGGACAGCACTGTCGCCCTATCGTGGTTACTGTTAGGGAACAGTTGGTCATCATTATAGCTGCCACTTACCTTAGTTGTCGGGCACTGTGCAGAAACTAGACATGGGCTAAACTGTTAATTATAAGTAATACATTGCAACATTTCAATTGCGACCAGGAAATATTTTTCAGAAACCTGTTAATAATTTTGTAGAAACTAAACGGAGCACTTTTCTCACTAACTTTCTTATTATTGTATGACCTACTTTTCGGGTTATAAGCGCATTTTTCCACACATAATTGATCCCAAAGATGAGAACCAAGCAAAGATAAATATCTCAACTTCTTATTCTATCGATTCTAGGCTTAAACTACAAAATTTATCTCTGTTTAGAGTTTTTATACAATTACATATGTTTACAGAATTCATTAGGACAGCATTTACAATAAGTATTACTAAAAGTACATTGAATAGAGTTAAGCCCAGAAACGGAATTTTTGTTATTAGCTGCTCATGAATAAAGGCAACAGGGCTCTTCTCCTAGTTTGGGGTTGCGGACTAACATTGTCTAAAAGGAGTGAATAACTGAACTGAGTTTATTCATTCAGTAATAAATGTGGAGATTGCAGAATGAGATTTTCACTCTGCAGCAGAGTGTGTGCTGATATGAAACTTCCTGGCAGATTCAAACTGTGTGCCGGACCGAGACTCGAACTCGGGACCTTCGCCTTTCGCGGGCAAGTGCTCTACCATCTGAGCTACCCAAGCACGACTCACGCCCTGTCCTCACAGCTTTACTTCTGCCAATACCTCGTCTCCTACCTTCCAAACTTTACAGAAGCTCTCCTGCGAACCTTGCAGAACTAGCACTCCTGAAAGAAAGGATACTGCAAGGTTCGCAGGAGAGCTTCTGTAAAGTTTGGAAGGTAGGAGACGAGTTACTGGCAGAGGTAAAGCTGTGAGGAGTGGACGTGAGTCGTGCTTGGGTAGCTCAGATGATAGAGCACTTGCCCGCGGAAGGCAAAGGTCCCGAGTTGGAGTCTCGGACCGGCACACAGTTTTAATCTGCCAGGAAGTTTCAATGTGGAGATTCATCAAACCTTTTCCTGAATTTCTAATGTTTCTGAGTGAGCTTTGCACCTTTCCCCTCTATGTCTAGGACTGCTACATCTGTTATGTATTTATGGTTGTAGTTCAAACAATGTTCGGTTAATGAATGAATCTGGCTTCTTTGAACTCCAGGTTCTATGATGCTATAAGAGCCTGTCCATTATGAGAAGACTGACGCTCTCTGAAGATGATCTTACAAAGCCCACTTTTCATGGTGGCTGGTTATTTATCTTTTGAATTCAAGAGAGATCTACCTACTGTCTGCGGGACATAGAAAACGACAGAGAAATCCTTCACCTTTAAAATGTTGCTTCTTCTATTTGAAGTTTCACACGTAAAAGGTAACTACACAATTTCTTTTTCAGTCTACGTTCCTCACTGGGAATAATAGGGATTTGGCTTGATTATTAAGTTTTTTTTATTGAGATTTTTGGCTATAATATTAGAATATAATTCATTACTTGTGCCTATCGTCTTTATTGTATCGAGTTCCTCGCCACAGTCTTTTGGGGACATGGGGACAGAAAAGATACGGTGGATTATTTGGTGGAATTCTGCATGTTTTTAGGCTGTAAGGCGTTGAGAGAAAGCTGGGATGAAAGTGTCAGTAAAGGAGTCTCTTCGGTAAATTTTAAATTTATGGTTGGTATTTGCTATCTGTAAGCTGATGTTTAGGAAATCCGTAGTGGAACTCCTAACTCGATACTGAACATTATGCTAGTATACGAATGATTTGTATTTCCACGAACTTCTGCAGTTGACTAATGGAACCCTTCCGCATACAGAGAACATCATCCACATTGGCGTAAATTCTTGCTCTAAGTTCAGGTTGAGAAGCTGGCACAGGAGGTACAAACACGATATCATTGATCAATCCCCATAAAAAAATAATCTACTGGTATGAGATTTTCACTCTGCAGCGGAGTGTGCGCTGATATGAAACTTCCTGGAAGATTAAAACTGTGTGCCCGACCGAGACTCGAACTCGGGACCTTTGCCTTTCGCGGGCAAGTGCTCTACCAACTGAACTACCGAAGCACTACTCACGCCCGGTACTCACAGCTTTACTTCTGCCAGTACCTCGTCTCCTACCTTCCAAACTTTACAGAAGTTCTCCTGCGAACCTTGCAGAACTAGAAGTTTGGAAGGTAGGAGACGAGGTACTGGCAGAAGTAAAGCTGTGAGTACCGGGCGTGAGTCGTGCTTCGGTAGTTCAGTTGGTAGAGCACTTGCCCGCGAAAGGCAAAGGTCCCGAGTTCGAGTCTCGGTCGGGCACACAGTTTTAATCTGCCAGGAAGTTTCATAATCTACTGGTGTTAGGTCTGGGAAACGTGGGGGCCATGCAATTGGCACATCACGGCCAATCCATTGACCTGGAAAGCTGTCACTGAGACCTTGTTTCTAGAAAACATTTATGTCATTCATAAATTGTAGGTCTACTAGGAGGATCTTAAGCGTACTTGGTACGGAAATTACGCTGAACTGTTGTCGCCGACTTCGATTCTTCAAACCAAAACACACAGCTAGCACGCTCGGGTCCAGTGAAGGCAGCCACCTTTAACGCAACTGCCGCTAGGGCTCCTTACGGTGCGATTGGGCAGTAGCGAAATACGGGAGACAAAGCTTGATCTATTTCCCTACAAACTGACACTACAATCACCTCTGTAGGTACTAAGAATTAATTTATATACATTGTCAAAGTTATAAAGTCCTTCTTGAAAAGTCCAGTACATTTGTGGTTGTCTACGAAACCATAATTGTATCCAGGCGTACACCACTTCGTCCGGAGCAAATCGATGTCCACTAACGTCTTTCTTCACGGCTCTAAAAATACGGAAACTGCGTTGGGAAAGATTTGGGTTATATGGAGGATGTGTAAGAGCTTCCCAGCGAAGCTTGTGCTGCGTACTCGAAACAACCTTGCCAATATGTTTGTTCTCCCACGACAGTGGCTTCATAGGCATAGGGCTGTTCGGAAAGTATGGTCCAATCGGTCGCGAAATGAAAACCACAGTGAAAATCAAAAACTTTTTATTCGTAACAGTTAGCCACATTGTCCAACTACCTCTCTAAATAGTCGCCGCCCAGACATTTTTCGTGGCGTTGTATAAACTTTCCAGTACCCTCGCCACAGAAGGCAGGTGCCTGTGCTTTCCGCCAATTCGCTGCACTGGACTGCCTTTCGTTGTTTGTGACAAAGTGTTGTCTCCGTAGCCATCGATTCATGTGACCAGAGCGGTGTCGGAGGCAGGCAGTTGAAGGCTGTGTTGTAGGTGATCAAACACTTCCCATCGTAAACGCTGAAGGAGCGTCTTCATTGCCCCTGCAGAAAGTGGCTGATAATTTCTTGAAGAAAGAAAGGCATGACATTTGTGTCATGTGGATTGCATAGCTTCAGGCGAAATCTCTCACCAGTTGGTGGGAGACACTGTTGTTTAAGGCATTTCCACGTGATCACTTTGCGCTCTGAACTGAAAAGAGTGACGTGAAGCGATCGACAGGCACACTAAAGGTACTGCCCGACACTTCTGTGCAAAGTTCCATGGGATTTTCAAACTGGTTTCCATTTCGCACTTAATCGGACCTTAGTTTCCGAATATGCCTCGTATTTCCCACGAAAACATTGATCGTCTACTCCCAGTGTGTAAAGAAACTGGTTCTCTACTTCTGAAAAAAACCTTTTAAATAATAAAACATGACCTATACAAGGACCCTGACTACCCCTGTTAGTCATGGATGAAAAAAAAATTGGCAATGTCTTTGTCAGAACGTGCAGAATCTTATGTGGGGCCAATAAGACGTCAATTTTAATCTAAATATGGTATGCCAATGTTTATGTAATAAAAAAATAAACTAGGTAATTCAGTACAATTATTATATACATGTGATAAATCACTTTAACGGGGGCCAAATAAACAATTAAAGTCAATATAATTCAAGTAAACCCGCAAAACTAAAAAAATTTAATATCGGGGCCTACATAGACATCACGCATCTGTTAAATGCCCACGAAATACGTAATTTTGTTTTGATGTTGACAGCCAATGAGAAAATAGGTGCAAAAATACTATTGGTCAGTTTTCAAGCAGTAATGGCGGACAGCATCAGCTGGTAATTTACGTAATTTTATGGTAGCTAATTTTACTGCACAAAAATAAAACATCTACTCCCTCCAAAAGAAGTCACACACAAACATTAAAATAAAATTATAATGAGTAACAAAATGTCTGAGAAGAATTTTGAAAGAAGATTATTAATTGAACTTTAATTTGGCGGGTTTTCAACACTGTCAACAAGACGAAATAATGGAAAGAATATTTACTGCAACTAAACAAAATTGAACCTTGATATTGTGACAGTATTTTTAGAATAGATAATTTAACTGCAATTGTCTTTAATTTTGAAATGAGAGAGAGCGTAATAATTTTCTTTTAATGTCTTAACTGTTGCTGCAGTCACTGCGATGACGCCAGCGGTGGTCCGCGCGGACGATGTGTGAAGTGAATCCTGGTTCGTGGCGTGAAGATAATGATGGATCCTCCTGTTTCATTACTATTCCAGTTACGGCGGTGGTCCACGTCTCCGTTGTAGTCGTATGAGCTGGCAGCACTGGCGCGATAATAATAGTTCCAGTGTGTGCGTTGTTACGCGCGCGACGTTTTATTATTAATAGTTTATTAATCACACGGTGCGGGTTGGTCGGGATTATGCAATGTCTTTAGTATTTACGATATATAGCCTGTTAATGCTTCGCACAGTTCTTTCACCGTGTTGCCACAGGAAAACAGTCACATGTGTTTATCACTATAACAGTTCGTTAAACATCAGTTCAATTTACGTCGTCTTTAAGACAGTTTGGATGATATAGTAAATGTTTCTTGATCAAATCACAGCACTGTTCTTTTACTTAACATTTTGGTTTGTTCCGCTTTCACGCAATTCTAAGAATTAGTGTCTCCACACGACAATAGTGTCTGGTTCACGGCTAATTGTCCCAAGTTCGCACAGTATGTAAAATCGTTACCGCAAACACTCGATATACTTTTCAGGTTTTACTGTTCACTTAATAGTGCGCGATCTCCTATTAACAGTTAATTGTTCCTCCGCGCATCACCGTCTTTCAAGCCGAACTTTGCAACGTTTTACCACCTGCGAACCGGCCACGTACCACCACGACTCGCACGCTCTCTGTCGATAGTCGTTCGCTCTCTCTCTCTCTGACACAGTACTTCTCCTAGCCTAACCAAAGATTTACAAAGCATATAGAACAAGAACATTCATATTCGCACAATATAAAACAGTAGCAAAATGAATGAAGAAACAATGTGACGTAGTAACAAATAAAGAATAGTTGAAATAAATGATAAATACGTACTATGACAAGGCAATGCACAAAAGAAAAAAAATATTATCGACTTTAGGGGAAATCAACGTCTTTACAAGCGGGATGACTGTATTACGGCGATTACTTTTGAAATAATAAGCAGCTTATGAAACTTCCTGGCAGATTAAAACTGTGTGCCCGACCGAGACTCGAACTCGGGACCTTTGCCTTTCGCGGGTAAGTGCTCTACCAACTGAGCTACCGAGGCACTTGCCCGCGAAAGGCAAAGGTCCCGAGTTCGAGTCTCGGTCGGGCACACAGTTTTAATCTGCCAGGAAGTTTCATATCAGCGCACACTCCGCTGCAGAGTGAAAATCTGATTCTGAATAAGCAGCTTACCTAGTTTTTTTTTCGATCTGTCTCGTTTTCGTTTAACTGTCCCCTATATTTTGAAATTATACAATTACTGAAGACAACATCTTTAGAAATCGATCATATGAAGTGAGCACCATCTATAAAACAGCTTGATAGATTATCCTATATAATGTCAATTTGAACATATTATGGCCATAAAGTGTCTTCATTGTAAATAAGATCTAGAAAAGCGACTGAGTTGCGATACTAGTTCCGCGCAATTACATAACAGCCTTCAAGGCTGAATAATATAGTGGGTACAGTTGTAATAAAGATACCTACTGTCGTGGGATACAAGGTTAACTTCGTTTTAACGATGTACTCGCAAGCGGCGATAGCGGTACGAATCACTGTTCGTGTCTTCCTCATCTATCCCTTTCTCATTTTCCGTCGCCTTTACGACACGGCAGCCATCTGAGTAGAGCCGTTCGGCCGGCAGCGGAAAACCGGCGACCATTGGCTGGCAGGCAGCGGGCTGCACTCGCCGCCCGCCACCTGTTTACGTCCGTTCGCGGAACGTCGATGGCCGTGGGCAGACCCTGCAAGGACGGGGCGCGGCGAGCTGTCTGGGCCGGGAGCGCCGACGCTGGTTCGCGAATTCCACACCGGTCAGTGGCGCCGCCAGTGGCTGGTCGCGCGAGACTGGGCGAGAGGCGGTCGAGGCGGCTGGCGTAAGAGTCATCTGGTTGGGACAGACGTTACTAATACACCGTCCGGTCACGTTAATGTGACCACATGTCAGAGGCCTCAACGACCGGCTTTTGCAGCACGGACGTGCAGGACGAGGGTCATTGAAGTTCTGGGAGGTACTGCCAGGGATGTCGAGCCATACCAACTCCAGTGCAGTGGCCAGCTGCGATGGGTTTCTCGGTTGAGGATCCACGACGCGATCAGCCCGACTGAGACGCTCCCGGCCGGTCGGGGTGGCCGAGCGGTTCTTGACGCTACAGTCTGGAGCCGCGCTACCGCTACGGTCGCAGGTTCGAATCCTGCCTCGGGCATGGATGTGTGTGATGTCCTTAGGTTAGTTAGCTTTAAGTAGTTCTAAGTTCTAGGGGACTGATGACCTCAGAAGTTAAGTCCCATAGTGCTCAGAGCCATTGGAACAATTTGAGGCGCTCCTACGCATTCTCGATTGGATTTAAATCCGAGGAGTACGGTAAATTCATGCAACTTACACTACGAGCTACGTCACACGATGCATTGTCCTGTTGATAGATGCCATCGTCCCGAGGAAGAAACAAACGGCATGTAGTGGTGGGCATGGTCCCCAAGGATAGATGTATACTTGTGATCACATAGTCTGCCTTCCAGAATGACGAGATCGCCCAGATAAATATTTTCCAGACCAGGGACCCTTCCGATGATTGTTGAAGGGCCGTACATGCCAACGGCCTTCTTTCGCATGGAGCATAAAACGGCTTCTCCTGAAGAGGCCTCCTATAGCCTCTCAGTGGACGTACAGTTACGCTACTGATGTGCAAATCCAAGCCTTCACCGCCTGTGAGCGCCAGCCAGCACGGTTGCATGAACCAGACTTCTGCTGTGGAGTCCCATACCCACCAACGCCCGCAGAATGGTCGTTGAGTAGACGCTGCTGGTTGCCCCTTGGTTCATCGGACGGTCAATTGCTCAACAATTGCTCGTCGTTTTTTCGCCTGTACGTGTCTCCACAGCTTTCGTTCACTCCTGTCACGTAAGGGTCCGTGCTGCACCACAGTTTCCTCGCGCTCAGTATTGGATAGCGCCATTTTGGCATGCACGATATACTTCACACTCTCGCCATGCAAACAATTTACAGACTGAAACTTCCTAATATTAAAACTGTGTGCCGGACCGAGACTCGAACTCGGGATCTTTGCCTTTCGCGCGAAAGTGCTCCACCAACCGAGCTACCCAACCACGACTCACGCCCCGTCCTCACAGCTTTACTTCTGCCAGTACCTCGCCTCCTACCTTCCAAACTTTACAGAAGCTCTTCTGCAAGCTCAGTTGGTAGAGCACTTGCCCGCAAAAGGCAAAGGTCCCGAGTTCGAGTCTCGGTCCGGCACATGGTTTTAATCTGTTAGGAAGTTTCATATCAGCGCGCAATTCACTGCAGACTGAAAATCTCATTCTACAATTTACAGACTTTTTTCTTTCGAAAATTCTTCCAAACTTGGCCCGAAAGTCAATGATCAAGCCCTCTTGGACGTCAGATAAATCGCTCCTTTTCCACATTACGACAACGACTGCACTGTTTTCCGCGCCCCCCCCCCCTCCCCCCCCCCCCCCCGAAACGCTTTATATACCCTGCACTGCTACTGCTGCCACCTGTCGTCTGTGAGCTGTTACTGCATCTTGACGTTGAACATAGGCGGTGGTGAAATTAATGTAACATGATACCATGTAGTTGGCCCGCATTACGAAAAACTTTAATCTGATTACCAGACAACGCTAAAATCAATTTTTTCTAAAATTTCAGACAAAACTGCAATAATATTTTTCCGAAAGAAAGCTTAATACTGATCCTATAGCAGGCCAGCAGTTTCATTTAGACCGGTGAACAGCAAATTAAACGAAACTACGTCACATGGCTCATAACGTCTTACTAGCCACTGCATGGCAACCGCTCCCTCGAAACCAATCGGCTGGACTTTTTGCTTCGGGGCCATTTGTAAATTTGCGGAACCCCAATGCGGTCACACGAGGATGTTGTTGGCAAGATACTTGTAAGCAGTAAAGATTTCGCCATTACGTCAGACGAGCTAGAGAGTGCGTCACTCGATGGCACGCAGGTGTCACGCACGCTGCAATCCTGAACGCTGGACACTTCTTACCTGTCTGTTTCTTATAGCATCAATTGCTTAATGGTCCATAGTTCTTTGACCTTCTTTAGCTGACCGAAGTAGATAATTTCTGACAACTTCTATTCCATACTACTATCCATATTTTTTCTTCTTACATTAAAGAAAGAAATAGAAAACTTCAAGCCTTTTCTTATGAATCTCGACTGCAATCGCATTGTGCTGCGTGGGACAATGAAAGCAACTGGTACGTTGGTGGCTTACCGGTAGACATCGATTTGTAGCATTGTAGTTTGAGTCTCATCCCACAGTTTGTCTCTCCACGCACCGTCTCTCAAAACTTTTTTTCTAATATTTGTCTGAGGTAGATCACAGAACTACTGTAGATCTGAAAATACGAATTACCAGCGACTTACTACTAGTGTGGTGTCACCGCCAGACACCACACTTGCTAGGTGGTAGCCTTTAAATCGGCCGCGGTCCGTTAGTATACGTCGGACCCGCGTGTCGCCACTGTCAGTGATTGCAGACCGAGCGCCACCACACGGCAGGTCTAGAGAGACTTCCTAGCACTCGCCCCAGTTGTACAACCGACATTGCTAGGAATTGTTCACTGACAAATACGCTCTCATTTGCCGAGACGATAGCTAGCATAGCCTTCAGCTACGTCATTTGCTGCGACCTAGCAAGGCGCCATAGCATTTGATATTTATCTTGAAGCATGTACAGTCAAGAGAGATGTTCTACAATTATGGATTAAAGTTAAGTATTACAGCAACTGCGTCCATTTTTCTAAGTTCTCATTTCCTTGTAATGTTCCAGACCTCACGTCAATCTGCGTGAGCTTAAAAGCGTGCATTTCGGCCTCCTCTAGCAACACGGTGTTGCCTCTTCTGCCAACACTTCAACTAGTATAGAACTTTTCTGTAAAATGCGGATTTATTACGAAATATAATGACTGCAAATTCTTATGCAAAATTATACGAAAGCTATCTTTGACTGGGAGTCGTCGAGAGGTGCAGACTTTATTCGTACGGAGCCAGAGCTCTGGAGCGGTAACGGCTAGTAGACTATTCCAGGCTTCCGTCTGCTCACCGTATACGAGCCCTGAGGAGCACTGCAAGTAATCGCGGATAGTTGTTTATCGTTGGCTCTCGAACTCAGAACTAAAACTGGCAATTAAACTGGTTGCAGAGTATAGATCAAAATGGATTACATAGTCAGTTCATTATCCTTTGACCCGTCTCCCTCGGTATTTAACAATAGCAACTAAGTCCATTATTAAAGCAAATTTTACTGTAGGTAGAGTAGCCATTTTTTCAAGTATAGGAACGAAATGTTTGGCACGTAATTTATGGCGAAGTGAAAACAGAGTTTAAATGATTATCGATTCCAGTGTTGTGTAATTTATTTTCAGACTTGTCAGGGTCTATACTTTATAATTTCGGCATTGTATTAAATTTATTTGCTACGATAGTGTTCTTTTCAATTTTGTACCTTTGTTTCATTTATCTTCTTTGAACGCATCACTTTAGTTTGTTGCGGGATGGCGTTGTTTCATGTTTTTCTTTCTTGCAAGTTACCATCTGAGCTATGTTAGGAAATACTGGCTTTGTTGTCTTCATTAGTATGCTTGTGAGATTAGCAAACATTACAAGTTTTGAACTGACCCTTGATGTCACTGGATGACCATTAAGGTGAGCTTGCTATTGATGGGCCGGCTCGATTTCTCTGTGGATAGTGACAATAGGTGCATGCTGCCAAAGATTCGCCATATTAGTGGCGAGCTGCTCCACGAAGACACAAAGTAACAGTGGCTAAAGTTAACATTTGATCTATGTTCTTGTAACTCACTAGTATTAATGATTCCAACGTGATAGTGGTATGGTTATAGTGAATAAATGTCTGCAGCCATCACTGGAAACTAGGAACAGCTTGATGATTACCTGACATGTCAGCTGCATCGAAGGTGATATCAGAAGATGGCGATTTAAATTCGCTGGAATTAGTAAACATTGTCTATTTTTATACGATATGAAGGAATAAGCTTACGTAATAGGAAGAACAACCCTTTTCACACCACACAATTTTCTTATACACTGATCAGCCAGCACTCCTCGAACACCAGACACGTCGTGCAGTTTCCGGAATGCCGGTGCCGGGTCATCACAGTCTGCCCTCGACCAAACTCAGGCCTTCCCAATTCTACACTTGGACAGCACACTCAGGGAACCTACATGCACCGTGCGTGTATCAGACTAGAAGTCGTTCTTCGCCAGGTGACGCTGCTGTAGCCTGGACGAGTTTATGTCGATAGCAGGTCAGAGGTCACAATGTAGTTGCTGATGAGCGTATTCGCAATATAAAGTTACGTGCTGCGGACGAAGACTAGGTGTTGTTAAACGATGCAGTGAGAGTTGCGTTGAATGAACCACCTAGAATTTTGTCTAATCCTATGCCTAAGTAGGCCGCTATGAACAAAATTTAAGTAATGGTTTCCATTATATGATTCTTAATTATTTGTAAGTGTTTTGATAACCGGTATTTCTTTTTCTTTACCTTAGAATGCGACGTTTCTAGTCGTAGCTTCCTTGGTTTCGAACACATGTATTCGGTTTCCGATGCCAACAAAAGAGTCCTAAAAATAAAAAATAGGAAAGGCATCGCGACACACATTTACATGTGTGTAGTATTACACTATTGCTCATTCACAGAAACTGCTTGGCCCAATGAAGGATACCGCTCCCCATGATTCGGCCGCTGACAAATGTTAAGCAAGCAGTTACTCACCTTCTTGGATGTCGCTCTGCGGCTTACCGTGCCAAATCCTGTCCAATTGGCGCGTTAGATAGTCAAAATCCAGAGCTGGTTGGAGGGCCCAGGGCATAATGCTCCGAACGTTCTGAATCGGGGGGAGATCCGTTAACCTTGCTGGTCAAGGTTTTTTTTTTGGTCATCAGTCTACTGACTGGTTTGATGCGGCCCGCCACGAATTCCTTTCCTGTGCTAACCTCTTCATCTCAAAGTAGCCCTTGCAACCTACGTCCTCAATTATTTGCTTGACGTATTCCAATCTCTGTCTTCCTCTACAGTTTTTGCCCTCTACAGCTCCCTCTAGTACCATGGAAGTCATTCCCTCATGTCTTAGCAGATGTCCTATCATCCTGTCCCTTCTCCTTATCAGTGTTTTCCACATATTCCTTTCCTCTCCGATTCTGCGCAGAACCTCCTCATTCCTTACCTTATCAGTCCACCTAATTTTCAACATTCGTCTATAGCACCACATCTCAAATGCTTCGATTCTCTTCTGTTCCGGTTTTCCCACAGTCCATGTTTCACTACCATACAATGCTGTACTCCAGACGTACATCCTCAGAAATTTCTTCCTCAAATTGAGGCCGGTATTTGATATTAGTAGACTTCTCTTGGCCAGAAATGCCTTTTCTGCCATAGCGAGTCTGCTTTTGATGTCCTCCTTGCTCCGTCCATCATTGGTTATTTTACTGCCTAGGAGGCAGAATTCCTTAACTTCATTGACTTCGTGACCATCAATCCTGATGTTAAGTTTCTCGCTGTTCTCATTTCTACTACTTCTCATTACCTTCATCTTTCTCCGATTTACTCTCAAACCATACTGTGTACTCATTAGACTGCTCATTCCGTTCAGCAGATCATTTAATTCTTCTTCACTTTCACTCAGGATAGCAATGTCATCAGCGAATGGTATCCTTGATATCCTTTCACGTTGTATTTTAATTCCACTCCTGAGCCTTTCTTTTATTTCCATCATTGCTTCCTCGATGTACAGATTGAAGAGTAGGGGCGAAAGGCTACAGCCTTGTCTTACACCCTTCTTAATACGAGCACTTCGTTCTTGATCGTCTACTCTTATTATTCCCTCTTGGTTGTTGTACATATTGTATATGACCCGTCTCTCGCTATAGCTTACCCCTACTTTTTTCAGAATCTCGAATAGCTTGCACCATTTTATATTGTCGAACGCTTTTTCCAGGTCGACAAATCTTATGAAAGTGTCTTGATTTTTCTTTAGCCTTGCTTCCATTATTAGCCATAACGTCAGAATTGCCTCTCTCGTCCCTTTACTTTTCCTAAAGCCATACTGATCGTCACCTAGCGCATTCTCAATTTTCTTTTCCATTGTTCTGTATATTATTCTTGTAAGCAGCTTCGATGCATGACCTGTTAAGCTGCTTGTGCGATAATTCTCGCACTTGTCAGCTCTTGCCGTCTTCGGAATTGTGTGGATGATGCTTTTCCGAAAGTCAGATGGTATGTCGCTAGACTCATATATTCTACACACCAACGTGAATAGTCGTTTTGTTGCCACTTCCCCCAATGATTTTAGAAATTCTGATGGAATGTTATCTATCCCTTCTGCCTTATTTGACCGTAAGTCCTCCAAAGCTCTTTTAAATTCCGATTATAATACTGGATCCCCTATCTCTTTTAAATCGACTCCTGTTTCTTCTTCTATCACATCAGACAAATCTTCACCCTCATAGAGGCTTTCAATGTATTCTTTCCACCTATCTGCTCTCTCCTCTGCATTTAACAGTGGAATTCCCGTTGAACTCTTAATGTTACCACCGTTGCTTTTAATGTCACCAAAGGTTGTATTGACTTTCCTGTATGCTGAGTCTGTCCTTCCGACAATCATATCTTTTTCGATGTCTTCACATTTTTCCTGCAGCCATTTCGTCTTAGCGTCCCTGCACTTCCTATTTATTTCATTCCTCAGCGACTTGTATTTCTGTATTCCTGATATTCCGAGAACATGTTTGTACTTCCCCCTTTCGTCAATCAACTGAAGTATTTCTTCTGTTACCCATGGTTTCTTCGCAGCTACCTTCTTTGTACCTATGTTTTCCTACCCAACTTCTGTGATGGCCCTTTTTGGAGATGTCCATTCCTCTTCAACTGTACTGCCTACTGCGCTATTCCTTATTGCTGTATCTATAGCGTTAGAGAACTTCAAACGTATCTCGTCATTCCTTAGTACTTCCGTATCTCACTTCTTTGCGTATTGATTCTTCCTGACTAATGTCTTGAACTTCAGCCTGACCATGATGTAATCTAATTGAAATCTTCCCGTATCTCCCGGCCTTTTCCAAGTATACCTCCTCCTCTTGTGATTCTTGAACAGGGTATTCGCTATTACTAGCTGAAACTTGTTGCAGAACTCAATTAACCTTTCTCCTCTTTCATCGCTCGTCCCAGGCCCATATTCTCCTGTAACCTTTTGTTCTACTCCTTCCCCTACAACTGCATTGCAGTCGCCCATGACTATTAGATTTTCGTCCCCCTTTACATACTGCATTACCCTTTCAGTATCCTCATACACTTTCGCTATCTGTTCATCTTCAGTTTGCGACGTCGGCATGTATACCTGAACTATCGTTGTCGGTGCTGGTCTGCTGTCGATCCTGATTAGAACAACCTGGTCACTGAACTGTTCACAGTAACACACCCTCTGTCCTACCTTCCTATTCATAACGAATCCTACACCTGTTATACCATTTTCTACTGCTGTTGATATTACCCGATACTCATCTGACCAGAAATCCTTGTCTTCCTTCCACTTCACTTCACTGACCCCTACTATATCTAGATTGAGCTTTTGCATTTCCCTTTTCAGATTTTCTAGTTTCCCTACCACGTTCAAGCTTCTGATATTCCACGCCCCGACTCGTAGAACGTTATCCTTCCGTTGATTATTCAATCTTTTTCTCATTGTAACCTCCCCCTTGGCAGTCCCCTCCCGGAGATCCGAATGGGGGACTATTCCGGAATCTTTTGCCAATGGAGAGATCATCATGACACTTCATCAATTACAGGCCACATGTCCTGCGGATACACGTTACGTGTCTTTAATGCAGTGGTTTCCATTGCCTTCTGCATCCTCATGTCGTTGATCATTGCTGATTCTTCCGCCTTTAGGGGCAATTTCCCACCCCTAGGACAAGAGAATGCCCTGAACCTCTATCCGCTCCTCCGCCGTCTTTGACAAGGCCATTGGCAGAATGAGGCTGACTTCTTACGCCGGAAGACTTCGGCAGTGGCGGGGATCGAGCCCGGGACCGAAGATGTTTTGATTATGAATCAAAGACGCTACCCCTAGACCACGGGAGTCAAGGTAGGATTTGGAAGGCAGTAGAAACTCTCGCCGTGTGCAGGTGGGCATTGTCATGCTGAAACGTAAGTCCAGATTAGCTTGCTACGAAGGCAACAAAACGGGGCGTGGAACATGGTCGACGTAGCGCTGTGCCGTAAGGCTGACTGAGATGACAACCGAAGGGGCTGTGCTATGAGAAGAAACGGCATTCCAGGCCATCACTCCTGGTTTTTTGGTTGCACGGTGGACGCTAGTCAGGTCTCGCAACTGTCCGGGTGTCTGCACACACATCTTCACTGGTCATCGGTGCTCAGCACTAAGGGAGGAGGGGGGGGGGGGGTGCTCATCGCTGAAGACAGTTCTACTCCAGTCAATGAAACCATCCAGTTTATCGGTACCTTTTGTAGCCGCGACCGTTCCAGTCGCGGGGTTGCCGAGAACGAAGCGCGGCAGGACCAAATCGGAGCGTCCCGAGAACAAACAAACGAATGGGAAAAGACGGACACGAACAACGACGGATGACCGAGCAAGACCTTACGAACAATAACACGCAAGAAACACCGGCGTCACAAGCGACAACCTCACGAATCCACAACGTCAACTTGTACACAGAAACAAAGTAAAGGAAACACGATGTCTGTAGCCGAAATGTCGATAGACTCGCGCGAATGTCAGACTGCCTGAGCTTCTTTTTGTTTTCCTTTATTGTAATTTTAACACCTTATATAAGGTAGGACGGCAGCGGCAATACGACGAAGCTCTTCAGCGACAGGTAATACAAATATCAACAGGAAGACATAGAAAAACAAAAGAAAATGATGGACAAAAGAACAGTAGACACACTGACTAAAAAACATGGAGCCGTTCACAGGCGTAGTAAAATAATAATAAAAAAACGTTGAGCTCTGGTACACGAGCATAGACGACTGAAAAGACACACTTGAACGATGGAGCGTGGGCGGTGAAACACTAAGGCATTAACACGACGGCACACACAAAAAAACGATGGCGATGATCTCTGGCGCGTGAATGTTCACTGCACGTGTACAAATCCGGGGACCTGCCAAAGGGGAAAAGGTGGGAGAGAAGGGAAAGGGGAGGGTGGAAATGCCAGTGGCAGAGGAGATGGGAGGAAAGAAGATAGGAGGTAGGGGAAGCCCGGGGGAGAGGAGGGAGGCAGGAAGGGAGAAGCGACAGAGGCCGCCCTTGGGAAAAGACAGAGGGGGTGGAAGGGGAGGATCAAAGTTGGTAGGATGGGTAGATGGAGGGGATGAGGGCATCATAAGGGAGGGGGAGCTGGCGGAAGCCACTTGGGCGAGGGTCTGGAGAGTGGAGAGACAAGTGGGTGAGGGGGATCAAGTTTACAGAAGGTGTAGAGGATCCGTATCCGTTCGAGGAAAAGGAGGAGGTGTGGGAATGGAATGACGTCGTACAGGATCCGCATTTGGGAGGGGGATGCAATAGGCGAGGCAGAGTGCATGGCATTCCAGGATTTGAAGGGATGTGTAAAATGTAGGAGGGGGCGGAGATCCAGGCAGGGTGGGCATAGCAGCGGATAGGGCGGATGAGGGATTTATAGGTGTGGAGGATGGTGAAGGGGTCCAGACCCCATGTGCGGCCAGGAAGGAGCTGGAGAAGACGAAGTCGGGAGCATGCCTTGGCTTGGGTAGACTGGAGATGGGGGGCCCAGGAGAGGTGACAGTCAAGGGTCACGCCAAGGTACTTCAGAGTGGGGGTGAGGGTGATAGGACAGCCGTAAATGGTGATATAGAAGTCGAGGAGACGGAAGGACGTGGTGGTTTTGCCTACAATGATCGCTTGGGTCTTGGAAGGATTGACCTTGAGCAACCACTGGTTGCACCAAGTGGTGAACCGGTCAAGATGGGATTGGAGAAGGTGTTAGGAGTGTTGCAGGGTGGGGGTGAGGGCAAGGAAGGCAGTGTCATCGGCATACTGGAGAAGGTGGACAGGGGGTGAAGAAAGCGGCATGTCCACCATATACAAAAGATACAGAAGAGGGGAGAGGACAGAACCTTGGGGCACACTGGCGAAGGGATAGAAGTGTAAGTAAGCTGTTTAGGTTTTTATGTTTTTAACGCCATGTAGCGCTCTATATGAAAATCACAGACTGTGCTGTGTGAAGTCTGTGGCTGGTTTGCATTGTTGGAATATTCGCTATTGTAGTGTTGGGCAGTTGGATGTGCACAGTGCGTAGCGTTGCGCAGTTGGAGGTGAGCCGCCAGCAGTGGTGGATGTGAGGAGAAAGATGGCAGAATTTTGAGAGTGGACGATCTGGATGTGTGTCCATCGGAAAGAGTAAATTTGTAATACTGTATATCATGAATTGAAATATATATATGATGACTTATTAAGGTAAATACATTGTTTGTTCTCTATCAAAATCTTTCACTTGCTAAGTATGCCTATCAGTAGTTAGTGCCTTCAGTAGTTAGGGATTTATGGACAGCCCTGCAGGATTCATGGTGTCAGTTCCTTGCAGCACTACTGTAGACTTTAGACAAGTCCAAGCAACGTCGTGTTGTGGCACTTCTGCATGCGCGCGGAGCCCCTACATGATATTAGACAGATGTACCAGTTTCTTTGGCTCTTCAGTGTATACGCACTATGAGTGTGTAGAGGTAAGAAGAGGGGGGGGGGGGAAGGGGCCTCCCACTGATAACGACGGTGACATGACGGATGAGGATGATGAGACTGATAACAGTGATGATGTCACTGATAAAGATGATGACGTCACTGGCTCAGTCACTCTTGTCATGTGACATCATAAATGTAAAGGATGCTCATACATACACTACCGCCGAGGAAAAGATTTCACACACACCGCCACTCAGAGTTGACATAAGAAGGCCTCATAGGGCAGCATAAAGGGCGTAAATGAAACAACTGCTTTCCTTGGTCCGTTAATTTCCGCACATTTAGCGGCGGAAATCGGCACTGCTCAGTGCGGTGGGTGACTCTGAGGTGTCCTTGGCAAACTCTGATCCTGCTTATTTCCACTGTTGTGATCGTACCCCATTGGAGTGCAGCGCCGCTGCATGTATGGCTCTCATGTACAGGTTGGACTCACTCGGGCCGACCGATGTGGCCGAGCGGTTCTAGGCGCTGCGGTCTGGAACCGCGAGACTGCTACGGTCGCAGGTTCGAATCCTGCCTCGGGATGGATGTGTGTGATGTCCTTTGGTTAGTTAGGTTTAACTAGTTCTAAGTTCTAGGGGACTAATGACCTCAGAAGTTGAATCCCATAGTGCTCAGAGTCATTTGAACCATTTGAATTTGACTCACTCGGAACCGTTCAAAACAGTTCGACGAAATTTGGACATGATCTGAAACAGTAAAAAGTGCTGATTCTTTTTCAGCCCTTCCGTTTCGCGCCCGCCTGTACCGTAATTATGGACTGGTGAGACATCGACACATGAATGAGTAAAACGTCAAAGGATCTTCCAAAGGTCTCCCACTCCACAACACTCTCGGTGGCATACACTCACATTTATTAAGAATTTCAAAAATATGCTTTGATGAAGGGAATCTGAAAAGTAGTGTTAAGTACCTAGTAACTGGAACTGGAGGCTTATAAAGATGTTGCCTGCATATAGGCGCCTACGACTGCTTTGCCAGTTGTCGATGTAAAGCTACATTTTTAAAATTCTCAAAAAAGTTGGACAGGTGCCACTGATGGAGCATAAAGCCGGTCGGTGTGGCTGAGCGGTTCAAGGCACTTCAGTCCGGAACCGCCCTGCTGCTACGGTCGCAGGTTCGAATCCTGCCTCAGGCATGGATGTATGTGATGTCCTTAGGTTAGTTAGGTTTAAGTAGTTCTAAGTCTAGGGGACTGATGACCTCAGATGTTAAGTCCGATAGTGCTTAGAGCCATTTGAACTATTTTTGTTGCCGAAAGGGGGCGGTATTTGAGGGACTCTTTTTCTGTTTAATTCACCCTTCCCCTCCACGTAATCACCCAACAGAAGGTCCCAAAATAGGAGTGCTGATAAAACGTACGCACAATTTGTCTACTTCGAATTACGTTCAGATTTCGTCGAATGACTTTGAACGCATCCTAATAGCTCCATCCTGTACACGAGAGCAAAAATTGGGGTCGCTCTGCACTCCAAAGGGGTGCGATCACGTTGAAGGTGGATGCCCATCCGAAATCTCCATAGAGAGGGCATGAAACATCCGGGGGTGTCATCAGGGGCAAAGATGGCCAAGGACCTCGTTCTGCTGCTGATCTCACTGAGAATTCTCGTTTTCGACCGAAAAATATACGGGCGTCAACGCCCCAAGGATAAGGGTGGTTTCAAATGTCCATAGTGACGTTGGGAAGGATTGTGATGAAATTTGGTGCCAATATGGCAGCATTAATCTACGTTACACCTCTCATGAACTGCTTAGCTCTGGCATGTGTCGACACCTTGCTGTTTGACTTCGCTGGGCGCCATGCTTTTGCACCGTTCAGAGGAGTGTTTTGGGCACCTCTGAGGCAAATTTCAAACATATCCCCAAATGGGAGACAATTACGTGGCTTGGAAAAAGTGGTCCTTTAATTGTGTATCGCAGTGCAGCACCATGTAGTTTAAATATTTAAAGGTAAAACTAAAACACTGTAGAAATGAGAAGAACGCGTAAAATCTGTAATCGATAGGGTGAATAGAAGATTTATTAAAATTATTCTGAGAAAGTTCCGTGCATCTGTAATGGAAACCGAAAGCCAGACGTTAGTCAGACGAAATATACAGGCTGGTCCCAAACAGTCTGAAAAGCTTGTAAGGGTGTCTCAGGGTAGGCTGTGCTGAGAAATAACCGTTAAGAAAAAAATTCGGTACGTTTCGCCGTTTCCGAGTTAATTAACAGCGAGGTGTGCCAACCAGGCCGCTCCACGCGCAGGTTTGAGCGTCGAGCCAGAGATGGTGTTGCCAAACATGTTCTTCGTTTGGTTTCCTAAAATCGAACAAAAGAGCGATACGAAAACTGGACATGAGACCGTAGTAAGGACCGAATCCGAACCCAAGGGCGAGCAGTTTCGTGCGCCGTCCTCTACCCTATCACAACAAACTGACACTAATTATATTTGGCGGACCGCTTAAATTGCTGCGCACAACGGATTTATTGGCTAACTTCAACGCTAATTAACTCCAAAACGGCACAATGTATCGAGATTTTTCTTAACAATTATTTCTGAGCACAACCTATCTTGCAACACCCTTATAAGCTTTTCGGGGTGTTCTGACCCCGCTGTATAGAACGGCTCTAGTGTCCGAGATACCCGTCAAGCAAGCACGGCAGAAGATACTTAAGTAGCACATCAGGTTGCGTCAACAACCACCATGATCAGCGAATATTATTTTCTGAAAAGAACCTCGCAGGCTAATTTCGCATTACCCATTATGTGAGCCATCTCGTGAGACATGTATCGTACCTACTATCACTGCGTCGCTGACATTTGTTAAAAGCCTCCGAATAATCGCTGTCGTGAATAAGCTTCTATTTGATTACCGAGGTCTAAGCTATGTGGCGACTGCTTTCATAATCATCCCATAATTTTTATTAACACGATCATTAATATGATTCAAGAATTCTATTTAAGTACATTTCGATCTACTCCCGTTTCAAATTTCGGTCTTTCTGCTTTCGAAATTAGTGCAGGCGATAAGCAGAAGTAGTTAAACATATGGAATCAGTTGCTTAGCAAGACAAAGTATTGCATGTCAAACCACTACATCGTACACTCAACATCGTGTTTTATCACTCGACTTCTTGCAATCACATACAAAACTGCTGCATCTAACCATAGCATAAACACTATTTACTATAGTATGAATAAAAATACATACATACATACATACGAGAAAAAGTACCACCGATGAATTTTGAGAATGTCTTTATTCTGTCACTCGACTAGTTTCGGCGGCACATTACCGCTATGCTCAGACCCCACGACTGCCAAAAAAGTATTTTTGGCGCATAGACTCCTCATGAAAGCTCGCCAACGTGTGCTAGTAACAAGGATCCCACAGTAAATGCGCCAAGGAGATCAAATACTCTTTTGGCATTGTTGGGACCTGAGTATGGCGGCAATGTGCCGTCCAAACTAGCCGTGTGATAAAGACTATCTCAAGATACAGCTGTGGTGGTACTTTTTCTCATATGTATCATCACCTGAATTCCCTCGTCCATGCAGTAAGATGGACATACGTTTTTAAGAAATGCAATATTTAGATTTCCATCATTAGTTAAAGTACTCTTGAGAGAGGATGATTTCGGCGGTTCATTCTCCATGATGACTTGATTGCGCCTGACGTCCGTAATTGCAAAGATTGTTTCCCTACAGACGTCTTCTGCCTTAACGGCAGTGGATGTAAAATGCCCTGGTGTAGTTTCGGTGCTAAAAACCAAGGAAATAACCCATGTCCTTCGAAAAGATAACATAAAAACTTGTGCCGCGTTTGTTTCACTGTTTCACAAGGAATACAGCAGCAACCGACAAATTAGTAACGCCGGATGAGGACACACACAGAGTGGATTGCATCTACGGCTTGATACGAACAACGGCATCGGCCTTGAACGACACGGGTTTCTCGCGGTAGCGGAGGCGTTTGTGTGAAAGAAGACATGCTGATTGGTCAGGCAACAAGATTTACGATGAGAAGTCAGGTAACAATCTGAAGTGGCCATGTGAGAACCCCAATTAAATGTTGCGTTACTGCTTGAATACGAACTTCGATGTGATAACAAGTGGTAAGTAACGGCAATGTTTATATCCACATTCGCGGTGGAAAGCTTACCTGAGGACCGCAACAAAATTTAAAATTTCCTGTGCTCCTCATTAAAGTACGTGAGTGTGCTGTCAAAACAGAGAGGGAGTTGGGTGTAGGTCTTTCTCTTTGTGTATCTTCTGAGGGAGCCAAGACATGAACTATAAGTAAGTGAAACGATACCGGTGATAAGTCCGTCGTTCCCCGTATCACTTGTGATATAAGCGAGTAAACATATGTTACAGGAGAGCTTCTGATTGCGCACTGAAGTACCCGCACTGGTCTACGATCATTTCTACATTTGGTTTCAGCTTTAGAATATAGTGCAGCGAAGTAGAAACTGTACTGCAGATAATCTTATACATATTGCCTAACAGCTCTGAATGCTTCTTAAATTGCCGAATAATATTTTTCCAGTCAGCCAGTTGTTGCAAACTGTTTTCCATCGTCCCCCACATCAATTCTGCACCACTCTCTACGCGTCCCTCAGTCTTCTCACAATCTCCATCCCAACACCCTTCTTGTTGTTCTTCAGCCATACATTCTTAGAACATTTCCCAAACATTCTGTTCTCCTGTTTTTTATTAACTTTACGATATCAGCTCTTTGTTATCAGATGGTCGAGTTCATTATTTGATCCAATGTACCATGTGCCGTGTCTCTTGACGCCCCGGCAGATTGCTGCTGGAGTCACTTGCCATATATTCAAGTTTGTTACTCATAAAAAATAGGCTGACGGGAAAAAATTGCAGCACCACAAAATAATTAATGTAGAGTAATAAAATTTCGGGAATACATTTATCTAGGTAACATATTTCAGTGATTAATATGGCAAGGTAACAGCGCCAGATAAGTCTTTGCAAATGTGAAATGCTGATACATTAATTAAACGGGTAGTCGGCAGAATGTTGAATGCAAGCATGAAAACGCACATGAGCTGTCTTGTGCAAGTGCCGGATGTCAGTTTGTGGGATTGAATTACATGCCTGTTGCACTTCGCAGCAAGTCGACACTCTGTGGGCGTGTTGCACCACAACAGCGGTATGTGGGCGAGCGTTATCCTGTTGGAAATCACATGCTGTTCATGAAAGGCAGCACAACAGGTCGAAGTACCAGACTGACAAACAAATTTCAGTCAGGGTGAGTGGGGCGACCACGAGAGCGCCACTGCTGTCATACGAAATCGGTCCCCAAACCATAGCTCAAGACGTAGGTGCAACTTGTCTAGACGCAAACAGGGTGATTGCGAGACCTCAACTGGCTCCCTTCTAATCAACACACGGCCATCGCTGGCACCGGGGCAGAACTAGCTTTCATCAGAAAACAGAACATACCTCCCCCGTGGCCTCCAGTGAGCTCTCCCTTGACACCACTGAAGTCGCAAATGGCGGTGGTTTGGGCTCAGTGGAATGCACGGTACAGGGCGGCTGGTCGGAGTTTGAAACAACCGATGTGCAACAGTTCTTTGCGTCGCTGCGTTGCCAACTGCTGCTCAGATTCCTGCTGCAGATTCAGTACGATCCGCCAGAGCCATACACCTAGGATGGTGGCCTTCTCTCTTGATATTGCTGCATGGCCGTCCGGAGCTTGCTCTTCTTGCGACCATACATTCGCGTGACCTCTCCTGCCAGCAATCATGTGTACTTAAAGCAAATCTAATTCGCATCCTTACAGTGGTAGTGTCCGCAGCTCGTGGTCTTGTGGTAGCGCTCTCGTTTCCCGCGCACGGGGTCCCAGGTTCGATTCCAGGCGGGGTCAGGGATTTTCCTTGCCTCGAGATGACTGGGTGTTGTTGTGTGATCTGCATCATCATTCATCCCCATTACGGTCAGAGGAAGGCAATGGCAAACCACTTCCTCTAGGACCTTGCCTAGTACGGCGGTGCGGGTCTCCCGCATCGTCCCCTACGCTCCTCAGAGTATGTGAACTCCTCCTCCTCATCATCATCATCATCATCATACTGGTAGTACTAGCGATGCTCCTATGCGACTGGCGCGAAATTTGAATAGACTTCATCTTTCAGATGACCTAGTAGATAGTGTCGGAAGTCCCATGCGGCTTTTCGCGGATGATGCTGTAGTATACAGAGAAGTTGCAGCATTAGAAAATTGTAGCGAAATGCAGGAAGGTCTGCAGCGGATAGGCACTTGGTGCAGGGAGTGGCAACTGACCCTTAACATAGACAAATGTAATATATTGCGAATACATAGAAAGAAGGATCCTTTATTGTATGATTGTATGATAGCGGAACAAACGCTGGTAGCAGTTACTTCTGTAAAATATCTGGGAGTATGCGTGCGGAACGATTTGAAGTGGAACGATCATATAAAATTAATTGTTGGTAAAGCGGGTACCAGGTTGAGATTCATTGGGAGAGTCCTTAGAAAATGTAGTCCATCAAAAAAGGAGGTGGCTTACAAAACACTCTTTCGACCTATACTTGAGTATTGCTCATCAGTGTGGGATCCGTACCAGATCGGTTTGACGGAGGAGATAGAGAAGATCCAAAGAAGAGCGGCGCGTTTGGTCACAGGGTTATTTGGTAAGCGTGATAGCGTTACGGAGATGTTTAGCAAACTCAAGTGGCAGACTCTGCAAGAGAGGCGCTCTGCATCGCGGTGTAGCTTGCTCGCCAGGTTCCGAGAGGGTGCGTTTCTGGATGAGGTATCGAATATATTGCTTCCCCCTACGTATACCTCCCGAGGAGATCACGAATGTAAAATTAGAGAGATAAGAGCGCGCACGGAGGCTTTCAGACAGTGGTTCTTCCCGCGAACCACACGCGACTGGAACAGGAAAGGGAGGTAATGACAGTGGCACGTAAAGTGCCCTCCGCCACACACCGTTGGGTGGCTTGCGGAGTATAAATGTAGATGTAGATGTAGATGCAGAACCACGCGTACCAGCTTTCCTTTCTGCCGCACAATTCCTTTTGTGTGTTAATATCTTTTTCTGTCAGTGTACTTAGCGGGAACATTTCGATTTTTTTTTTCCTGCTTTTATCCAATTCACTGCATGCAGTCATATGCATGTGAGACGTTAATGCACATGGATAAGACAAAGTTTACTTTCTAAAACTACTCACATTTAACTATTGTTCGACGTATTCCAAATCAACTACGAAGCACTCCGTCTTCAGGCCACGAGTGGCCTACTGGGACCATCCGACCGCCGTGTCATCCTCCGAGGAGGATGCGGATAGGAGCGGCGTGGGGTCAGCACACCGCTCTCCCGGTCGATAGGATGGTATTCTTGACCGAAGTCGCTATTGTTCAATAGAGTAGCTCCTCAATTGGCATCAGAGGCTGAGTGCACCCCGAAAAATGGCAACAGCGCATGGCGGCTGGATGGTCACCCATCCAAGCGCCGGCCACGCCCAACGGCGCTTAACTTCGGTGATCTCACGGGAACCGGTGTATCCACAGCGGCAAGGCCGTTGCCTAAATAAACTACGATGGCCGTCCATAAACTTAGACTCAAAGTAGTACTGAAGGGAACTGGTAAACAGAGTTCACCAAGGCCTACATAGTGATCCAACATGTCTATTATCCGCGTGAGCTCGAATTTAATGATCATTTACATGCCACAGCACGCAGTTCTTAAAACTCCTTTGATAAGCTCGCATATCTAATTCACAGCAAAAAAATTAAACTCAGAACCAGTGTCTTACAGAACTTTAAAATTTCGTCTGAGCGTGTAACATTTTTGTACGCTAATGAGATGAGCCGGGAAGGGCTGACGACATGCAACCTATATTTTCTTCTGTGCCAAAGGCGTCTGATTATGTACCAGAATTTGACAGGGGCTTTAACTTTGCCGTGGCAGCCAAGTTTTTCGTATCACAGGTGCGTCGCCGGAGGCAGCGATCCGAAGAGTTTTTGAAGCCGCTTCATCAACCAGAATCCTGTAAACGGAAGATTTCGACGAATGAGACAAACTGCATGTTCCTAAGTACTGATATTCGGTTTTTGGTGTGGTGGCTCACATGAGAAAATGTATTGTGGTTTTAAAATAAGGTACACGAAGCTCTCCTCTGGCTTCAAGCGTATGTGGGATATGTTCTAGTGACATGGACAATTCTGATTCGTATTTCATCATAACTCGTTTGATGATGGAGGCTATGTATAGTTGTCAAGACAGAAAGAAGACAGAAGGTTCGAATTTTAAAGCGTAGTCGATTATATGCTCATTAGAGATGGAACGCAAGCACGGTTTTCGGAAGGAAAACAGAAAGAGTCGCACAGCTTTGTTGGGTGAGAGACCATAAGGGGTGGTCTCGGCCCTCTAAATGGAAAGAGGTTTCTTTTTCCGCGCAGAGTGGTCCCTTTGCTCGCGTTATGTCAGAATTGAGTTCTAAGGTCTGGGATACATGTGAAAGTTTTGTTCCTCTCAGACAGTTTGTACTCTCAGATAGTACTCACAGAATTGTTTACGCAAGGGGTGAATTTTTGCTGGTAGTTACAGTCTGATAGTTCCTTGCGAGCACCTTCTGTAAGCGTCTGTCTGGCGAGAACAGATGTCGGAAGCGTTTACACGCAGAAGGGTGGGAATGTCCGTGAGAGCTAAGAGATCACTCTCCGCGAGATTTTTCTGTCGTACTTCCGTGCGTGAAGAACATACATTAATATACTCTTCATAAGTGGACCCACAATTGCCAGTCTGGATATTATTATGTGTAAATCAAAAAGTGCTAAAGACTCACTGCTTGTGACACTAATATTTCTAGTATCAGCTACGTTTTTTGTCTTTGGTATTTGGTAAAGTGACAACTACAATGAAATAACATTACACCAATTTCATCTTGATACGAATAGAAACTTAAAAGCCAAACAGGGCAAATATCTGATAAATGAAGCATTTCCAGACGTACATTTATTTGAACGTTTTTACTTTTATTGACTTATGTAGTCACTCATAAATTCCTGAAAGTCTGCTCCTCAACACCGAGTATAATAATATAGTCAGTAAATACACGTAAAAAAATTATAAATACAGGTGTATTATGTGAAGTTAAATGCCAGTTTTCCGAGTTCCAAAACAATTAGTTTTAAACATAACTTCACTTGTTTTCTATGTAGATTAATCAGTGTTATAAAACTACTTTGCCCGATTCCTTGAATTATGGATATTCTGACAATTTTTTCTTTGATGGTTAAAAAACTGTAGCCATTTCAGACAACAAACTTTGATTCCTAATTTCTGCTCCTGAGTACAGTAACTGTACATTCTATAATGATAACCTTTCATCGTACAAATTAATGGAAGGCGTTATTTCGTCCTGAGTCCACTTCCTGGCAGCTTTCCTCATTCCTTTTGTTGCTGACAGCTCGCTGGCATACACTCAAAGTGTGATTCCATCGGGATGATACTCAACTGTCCAGATACTGCACGTACACGTTTATAGATCCGGTTGTTGTGGTGTTGATGTAGGGTAGTGGGTAACGCGCCAGTCGTTCGTTCATATTTTTGTATTACCGTGGGATCGTGTCTCTTCTGTGACAGTTCTTCTATTTTCGTCTGTTAGCTCTACGATGTTTTTATATGTTATTTACGGTGTAGCATCATTTAAATCTGGAACTTCCGAAATAGGCTAACTGATGGGACTGTTCGTTTAGTAGGTAAAACGGGCGATTTCTTCGCTCAGAAACATGCTACGGCCACGTATTATGACTCAAAACACGCCCTTACTTGGCTTCTTATATTTAATTTGTTTAATGCGAGCATGAGTAAGGCAAACTATATTATAAAGATGCGGTAGTGTACAAACTGTGAGATACGGCACAAATCTGCGACGCAGTACGGCCAATCAACACTTTCAGCTCTCCCGCCAATGGCGGTACGAGGTGGATTCAAGTTCTAAGGCCTCCGATTTTTTTTCTAATTAACTACTCACCCGAAGTCGATGAAACTGGCGTTACTTCTCGACGTAATCGCCCTGCAGACGTACTCATTTTTCACAACGCTGACGCCGTGATTCCATGGCAGCGGCGAAGGCTTCTTTAGGAGTCTGTTTTGACCACTGGAAAATCGCTGAGGCACTAGCAGCACGGCTGGTGAATGTGTGGCCACAGAGAGTGTCTTTCATTGTTGGAAAAAGCCAAAAGTCACTTGGAGCCAGGTCAGGTGAGTAGGGAGCATGAGGAATCACTTCAAAGTTGTTATCACGAAGAAACTGTTGCGTAACGTTAGCTCAATGTGCGGGTCCGTTGTCTTGGTGAAACAGCACACGCGCAGCCCTTCCCGGACGTTTTTGTTGCAGTGCAGGAAGGAATTTGTTCTTCAAAACATTTTCGTAGGATGCACCTGTTACCGTAGTGCCCTTTGGAACGCAATGGGTAAGGATTACGCCCTCGCTGTCCCAGAACGTGGACACCGTCATTTTTTCAGCACTGGCGGTTACCCGAAATTTTTTTGGTGGCAGTGAATCTGTGTGCTTCCATTGAGCTGACTGGCGCTTTGTTTCTGGATTGAAAAATGGCATCCACGTCTCATCCATTGTCACAACCGACGAAAAGAAAGTCCCATTTGTGCTGTCGTTGCGCGTCAACATTGCTTGGCAACATGTCACACGGGCAGCCCTGTGGTCGTCCGTCAGCATTCGTGGCACCCACCTGGATGACACTTTTCGCATTTTCAGGTCGTCATGCAGGATTGTGTGCACAGAACCCACAGAAATGCCAACTCTGGAGGCGATCTGTTCAACAGTCATTCGGCGATCCCCCAAATCAATTCTCTCCACTTTCTCTATCGTGTCGTGAGACCGGCTTGTGCGAGCCCGAGGTTGTTTCGGTTTGTTGTCACACGATGTTCTGCCTTCATTAAACTGTCGCACCCACGAACGCACTTTCGACACATCCATTACTCCGTCACCACATGTCTCCTTCAACTGTCGATGAATTTCAATTGGTTTCACACCACGCAAATTCAGAAAACGAATGATTGCACGCTGTTCAAGTAAGGAAAACGTCGCCATTTTAAGTGTTTAAAACAGTTCTCATTCTCGCCGCTGGCGGTAAAATTCCATCTGCCGCACGGTGCTGCCATCTCTGGGACGTATTGACAATGAACGCGGCCTCATTTTAAAACAATGCGCATGTTTCTATCTCTTTCCAGTCCAGAGAAAAAAAATCTGAGGCCTTAGAACTTGAATGCACCTCGTACAATAGTTCTTGTCTGAGAACCACGGCGTACAGCTATAGAGAGATGGAGGTTGGAGAGGTCTAAGCTCGCAGAGAACGACTATCTGAGATCTTGCCCCACTTTCAGACACTGCTGGCGAACTGACTCTCAGTGATGTTTACACGACAAATATTACTCACAAAGTCTCTCCGAGAGTGAAAAACTGTAAGTGTATATCCATCATAAATGTACCTGTCAAGTGTAGGTGACTGTAATGGACGTGTGCACAGTGTGGTGCAGTGTTTGTGCCACACACCTTCAGGGGGTTTGAGGAGTGCTACGTAGAAAAAGACTGGCTTCGTTGCTGCAAAAGATTTGTAATGCCTCTTGCAGCGGTCTCTCCGCGATATTTTCAGAAATTTTATAAATTATATAACTCGGTACACATCTCGAAATATCTCTTCTTATCTTACCGATTATCAATGCAAAGTAGTTTCAAGCCCAATTATTCCTTGGAGCGTCCATTTACTCCATGGAATAGCTTCTCTGCTATCTCTGTTTTCTCTTATGAAAAGAAGCAAGGAGATCTTGCGGATTAGCCGTGAGAGAAGGAGGCTGTATATGTATGTATTGTTGAGCTAGTCGCCATCTTGATGAGATTCTGTATGAGAAGGAATTTAATACATGAACTAAACTAAAGTGTGTTCGCGTATTATTTAACTGTTTATTATTGACAGTGTCTGCTTACTACGCTGTGTTGCACGGGATCAGTGGGGAACGTCTGATTTACACTGGACGAACCTGCCGTTTTGTATGCTCAAGACATCCAGTTACTTCAAGTAAATAGGCTAACACGGTCTTACCAGCAGTTCTCCGGTCTTCCCCACGTGATCACCGAAAGTTAATAATTATTACAAATGTTTCCAGGAGATCGGCTGACAATTTTCGTCGCACCGAGACTTCGAAATTGCTTCAGTGCCTTATGGAATTTAAGTTAAGCTCAATTTAATCAGGATAGAACAGTATTGAACTATGTGAATGTGATAAGCCTGCTTTGTCAATGAAAATTCCCTTAATATACGCATGTTTTTACTATCCTGATCAGTGAAGCTAAATCAGGCCGGTGTGAGAGACGTTTTTTAAATTTTAGAAATATTAAAGATTCTCTGTCAGTTCTGGAGCACACGAAGAACCGGGTGAACCGTCCACTTCCATTTCTTCTTGCCTGACTTTAATCTCACGGCGTCGCGAAATGTGGAAACGCCACTGCAGTGAAGTCTTACATTCTGTCTTTTGAGACGACCTTGTTGGCACGGCCACAGATATGGCTGAGTTCTGTCTGTTTCATAGTAGATCGTCCGGCTTGATGCCATCACTCCGATCGGAGGCTTTCCCCATGGGCGACGCCCCGCCGTGGCAAAGGCTAAAGCCGTCGGCACGCGGGCCGTGCATCCGAACGTTGAGCGTTGAGCGTGCCGAGTTTCTGACGTCACAGCATGGAATAGCACTCTCGGGAGTCTTTCCGAACGTGCAGAGCAATATCTGGTACGCCAGATATTCCGACAAGGGAACCTCCCCATCGCACCCCCCTCAGATTTAGTTATAAGTTGGCACAGTGGATAGGCCTTGAAAAACTCAACACAGATCAATCGAGAAAACAAGAAGAAGTTGTGTGGAACTGTGAAAAAAAATTAATAAAATAGTGGGAATTAGTGAAGTTCGACGGCAGGAGGAACAAGACTTTTGGTCAGGTGAATACAGGGTTATAAATACAAAATCAAATAGGGGTAATGCACGAGTAGGTTTAATAAGTGCGGGTAAGCTACTACAAACAGGATAGTGAACGCATTATTGTGGCCAAGATAGACACGAAGCCCACGCCTACTACAGTAGTACAAGTTTATATGACAACTAGCTCTGCAGATGATGAAGAAATTGATGAAATGTATGATGAGATAAAATAAATTATTCAGGTAGTGAAGGGAGACAATTTAATAGTCATGGGTGACTGGAATTCGAGAGTAGGAAAAGGGAGAGAAGGAAACATAGTAGGTGAATATGGATTGGCGGTAAGAAATGAAAGAGGAAGCCATCTGGTAGAATTTTGCACAGAGCATAACTTAATCATAGCTAACACTTGGTTCAAGAATCATAAAAGAAGGTTGTATACATGGAAGAATCCTGGAGATACTAAAAGGTATCAGATAGATTATATAATGGTAATACAGAGATTTAGGAACCAGGTTTTAAATTGTAAGACATTTCCAGGGGCAGATGCGGACTCTGACCACAATCTATTGGTTATGAACTGTAGATTAAAACTGAAGAAACTGCAAAGAGGTGGGAATTTAAGGAGATGGGACCTTGATAAACTGACTAAACCAGAGGTTGTACAGAGTTTCAGGGACAGCATAAGAGAACAATTGACAGGAATGGGGGAAAGAAATACAGTAGAAGAAGAATGGGTAGCTCTGAGGGATGAAGTAGTGAAGGCAGCAGAGGATACAGTAAGTAAAAAGACGACGGCTAGTAGAAATCCTTGGGTAACAGAAGAAATATTGAATTTAATTGATGAAAGGAGAAAATATAAAAATGCAGTAATTGAAGCACGCAAAAAGGGATACAAACGTTTCAAAAATGAGATCGACAGGAAGTGCAAAATGGCTAAGCAGGAATGGCTAGAGGACAAATGTAAGGATGTAGAGGCTTATCTCACTAGGGGTTAGATAGATACTGCCTATAGGGAAATTAAAGAGACCTTTGGAGAGAAGAGAACCACTTGAACGAATATCAAGAGCTCAGATGGAAACCCAGTTCTAAGCAAAGAAAGGAAAGCAGAAAGATGGAAGCAGTATATAGAGGCTCTATACAAGGGCGATGTACTTGAGGACAATATTATGGAAATGGAAGAGGATGTAGATGAAGATGAAATGGAAAATACGATACTGCGTGAAGAGTTTGACAGAGCACAGAAAGACCTGAGTCGAAACAAGGCCCCGGGAGTAGACAACTTTCCATTGGAACTACTGACGGCCTTGGGAGAGCCAGTCCTAACAAAACTCTACCATTTGGTGAGCAAGATGTATGAGAAAGGCAAAATACCCTCAGACTTCAAGAAGATAATAATTCCAATCCCAAAGAAAGCAGGTGTTGACAGATGTGAAAATTACCGTTCAGTTTAATAAGTCACAGCCGCAAAATACTAACACGAATTCTTTACAGACGAATGGTAAAACTGGTAGAAGCTGACATCGGGGAAGATCAGTTTGGATTCCGTAGAAACACTGGAACACGTGAGGCAATAGTGACCTCACGACTCATGTTAGAAGAAAGATTAAGGAAAGGCAAACCTACGTTTCTAGCATTTGTAAACTTAGAGGAAGCTTTTGACAATGTTGACTGGAATTCTCTTTCAAATTCTGAAGGTGGCATGGGTAAAATACAGGGAGCGAAAGGCTATTTACAATTTGTACAGAAACCAGATGGCAGTTATAAGAGTCGAGGGGCACGAAGGGGAAGCAGTGGTTGGGAAGCGAGTGAGACAGGGTTGTAGCCTTTCCCTGATGTTTTTCAATCTGTATATTTAGCAAGCGGTAAAGGAAACAAAAGAAAAATTCGGAGTAGGTATTAAAATCCATGGAGAAGAAATAAAAACTTTGTGGTTCGTCAATTACATTGTAATTCTGTCAGAAACAGCAAAGGACTTGGAAGAGAAGTTGAACTGAATGGACAATGTCTTGAAAGGAGGATATAAGATGAACATCAACAAAAGCAAAACGAGGGTAGTGGAATGTAGTCAAATTAAGTCGGGTTATGCTGAGGGAATTCGTTTAGGAAATGAGACACTTAAAGTAGTAAAGGAGTTTTGCTATTTGGAGAGCAATATAACTGATGATAGTCGAAGTAGAGAGGACATAAAATGTAGACTGGCAATGGCAAGGAAAGCGTTTCTGAAGAAGAGAAATTTGCTAACATCGAGTATTGATTTAAGTGTCAGGAAGTCGTTTCTGAAAGTATTTGTATGGAGTGTAGCCATGTGTTGAAGTGAAACATGGACGATAAATAGTTTGGAGAAGAATAGAAGCTTTCGAAATGTGATGCTACAGAAGAATGCTGAAGATTAGATGGGTAGATCACATAACTAATGAGGAGGTACTGAATAGAATTGTGGAGAAGGGGAGTTTGTGGCACAACTTGACAAGAAGAAGGGACCTGTTAGTTTGACATGTTGTGAGGCATTAAGGGATCACAAATTTAGCATTGGAGGGCAGCGTGGAGGGTAAAAATCGTAGAGGGAGACCAAGAGATGAATACACTAAGCAGATTCAGAAGGATGTAGAATGCAGTAAGTACTGGGAGATGAAGAAGCTTGGACAGGATAGGGTAGCATGGAGAGCTGCATCAAACCGGTCTCAGGACTGAAGACCAGACAACAGGATGAATGTTGAAACGAGTGGTCCAAGAAGCTAAAGGAAAGAGAAGAGTTCAAAAACGTACATAAGATACTTTTGTAAATGCCTTGTTAAGAATTACAATATTACATATCTCTTGCACAACCAAGACTCCCGAAAACTAAACAGTGGCTCCTTGAACTGAAGGAAGAAGCTGAGAAATATTGCACGTCAGAATTAATTACTGAAAATATTTGTGTGTTCCAGTTCACGTCTAGGTACGTTGGCGTGCTGGCAAGTAATGCCTCCAAATTTTTTATTCTGTCCTCAGTATCGGTTGAGGTGTTACATCCCATGAATATTACTCATTGTCAGTCGGATTCTCCGCTTCGCCGACACACAAGTTACAGCCTTCTGCCGGTAGAGGGCTTCGAACTGTATCGTGTACCATGACAGTGAATGACGTAACTAAGTCGGTCCGTGAGAAACGGCGTGCTGCAACCGAGTTTCTAATAGCAGAAAACGTGCCTCCAGTTAAAATCCATAGAAGAATGGAAGCTGTGTACTGCGATGACTGTATCGACACCAATAATGTGTGACGTTGAGTTCTTCGTGCTCGTAATGAAGGAAACGGCGGTGTTAACCTCAATGTGTGTGACAGAGCGCGGACTGGACGACTGCTTACGGCAACCCACGAGGCTCGTCGGAATCTGGTTGATGAAGTCGTCAGAGAATACCGTCTGATAACAGTGATACAGCTCTCAGGTAAGTGTGGCACATCACCAGATCGTGTACAGGCCATCACTGCAGAACTGCGGTACAGCAAACTGTGTGCGCGGTGGGGTGCTCGCATGCTCATGAAACAGAGCAGATTGGATATCTGTCAATGATTTGTTTTTCGCTTTGAGCGTCAAGGTGATTGGTTCCTTAGTAACAATCTGACAGGTGACGAAATTTGGGTTCCCCATTATGACCTCGAAAACGAGAGAACATTAATGGAGTTCCGCCATAAAGAATCACCGACGCCAAAAAAGTTCAGCACCATGCAGTCAGCAGGCAAACTCACGCTGACAGTGTGGGATGTTCAAGGTGTGGTAAATTTGGAATTCGTGCCCAAAGGCACCACCATAAACTCTGTGAGGTACTGTGAGACCTCAGAAAGTACGAATTAGAAGAGTTGGTTCATACACGAGGCAGCCCTCTCCTTCAGACCTCACACGAGCCTGCCACATCTGCAATCATCCGACGCTCGACCACCCCCCTTACAGTCTCGACTTGGCCCCATCCAATTTTCATCTGTTTCCAAAACTTAAGAACATCCGCGAGGACTGCACTTTGACAGTGATGAGGCGGTGCAAGCAGAGTTGAGGCTGTGGCTCCGTCAACAAAGTCAAATATTCTACAGTGACGGTATCAACAAACCGGTCTCTTGTTGGTAGAAGTGTGGTCATTGTCAGGGTGACTATGGTGCAAATGGTTCAAATGGCTCTGAGCACTATGGGACTCAACTGCTGTGGGCATAAGTCCCCTAGAACTTAGTACTACTTAAACCTAACTAACCTAAGGACATCACACACATCCATGCCCGAGGCAGGATTCGAACCTGCGACCGTAGGGGGTGACTATGTTGAGAAATAAATATGAAGACACCAAGAATAAAGATGAAGAACGTTAATAATGTTTGTTATACATATAAAGCTGTAAGAGTTTTCACATAAAAAAGATTCGTAAGATTTACTTTCCAGCACGCCCATGTAACTGCAAACATTCCTTTAAAGAAGTTTATATTTTTTGGTGCTTTGTTAATTACTGTTTTACTCCATATTTAACTAATAGCAGTAAGTAGTCAACTAAGGGCAACAGCCTGGGTAAGGGATCATTGACCAATTGGATATAAATCTCTATATTTAGACTACAGTTCGATGCTAGGAGCACTGCTATTTGACTTACATATAAATTAACTACGACTTCTTTATACGTAAATAGTACAGTTAACCTTAGACACGATTAAAGAAAGAATGCTAAAAGAAAATGTCACTAAAAGGCAAGGAGCTTACAACACTTGGTAACACGCTGAAGGCTTGGGAATGCACTTGTGTGAGGCGTCTTCCTGTCGCCACCAAAGTCCGCCTACGCAGGGAGCGAATGTAGTAAGCAGTGCGCATTAAACCTGTCTTGTTAGTAAACGGAGTTCCTTTAGTCAACTGTCCGTCACCTAGACGTCTGGCAAGTCTCTTGCTTCATTGGCTTTCAGTTCGATTGGCTCTCTCTCTCTCTCATTATTTTTTCAAAATGCTTTGTACTTTCAGCAAGAAATAAAGCAATATATGCAAACAATACGAAGAAGTATCCACCATTTTGATTTGCAGCTCCTTGTATTGGCCGTGTTTGCAGTTAAAAGTGTTGAATGTGAGGTCCGCCAGTTATGCAAAACACCGTTTTTCTCAGTACCCAAACATGTTTCGGCAGCACTGTGCCATCATCAGTGGGTTTTCGTTTTTATTTATTCTGCAAAGTGGACATTATTGTTAAATTATTATAAAATTATGTGCATTTTTATTTGAAACAAAAGATCGTTTCTTTTTGTAAATACCTTTACATTTGGTGTGCATGAATTTTCTGGATCACTTGTGTGTCAGTTACTACAGGTAGCTTGTCATCTGCATTTGCTGGGACTTAACCTATCTTCTAGAATGTAATTCAGTTTTTCGCGATGTTTTCGCGTCTATATTCGTTTTTACTTACATTTTCGTGTGGCAAGCACTTCTACTCTCCGCATAATGCTGAAGTGTTGTGATGCACACGTAACTATAACAAGTATTTTTCACAAATAACGTAGTAAAACAGTTTTCACCTCACCAGAACACAGTGTGATTATGATTTGTTATGTGTCCCAGCCCAGTCAGTGTTCATTTGTTCACCAGAAAGTTCGGGGCCAAATTTGAATTTTGTTTGCATTTTATCTGTGTGTGTGTGTGTGTGTGTGTGTGTGTGTGTGTGTGTGTGTGTGTAGACCTTATCTCTCTGTGCTGTTTTTATTTTATCTTTGTGTGTGTGTGTGTGTGTGTGTGTGTGTGTGTGTGTGTGTGTGTGTAGACCTTATCTCTCTGCGCTGTTTTTATTTGTAAATTTCCTTTAATGTGTTAAATAGTGTGCCCTTGCAGAGTGGAGTGTATTCGTTTAAGACCTATTTTCCTTCTGCTATTGCCTTCTGTATATGGAACTTTTCCTCAGTGGTCAGTTTGCTGTATAGGCTGTGGCTGGGTTTTAGTATTCTTAGGTCTGTTTCTATTGTGGTTGGGTGGTGATTGTTGGCTACAAGGTGGTCAGCAAATACGCTATGGGAGCTGTTGCTTTTTAAAGCTTTGAGATGTTCTGAATATCTTGTTTTGAAGTTTCTGCATGTTTGTCCTATGTACACTGACTGGCAAGTGTTGCATGTGAGTTCATATATTCCTGATCTGTTAAATTTAGCCATGGGTGTTTCTTGTGTTCTGATCTTTTTCCTATCCTATTTTGAGTCCCTGTTTCTTTAATATGCTGCCTATTCTGTGAGCAATCTTGTTATTTTGGGTGAGTATGTGCAATTTCGTTTTGTGTGTGTGTTGTTGCTCTGTTGTGTCTTGTGTGTGATCATTGTTTGTGTTGTTCTGTGCTGGGTTGGTTGCAGATGACAAGCTACCTGTAGTAATTAACACACAAGTGATCCAGAAAATTCATGCACACCAAATGTAAAGAATAAATAAAAATTAAAAGCCACTGATGATGGCACAGTGCTACCGAAACATGTTTGGGTGCTGAGAAGAAACGGTGTTTTGCATAACTGGCGGACATCACATCCAACAGTTACGAAGAAGACAGGTTGGAGGGTGCAGCCACTGGCGTTAAGAACTTTCTTATCAAACTTTTCTTATCAAACAGTAATCACTCAGGGCCTAGACGCCTAGACCACGGTAACGCCACAAGTCCGTGGTAACGATGTATGTATTACCTGTAGTTTGCGACGAATTCTTCTGAATGTTTTCAGAATCGCACAATCGTTTGAGAAGCAAAGTACGTGTGACCTATCGGCGCTTGATGCCGTAATAATAGGAATAAAAATCGTTCTCCATTTATTTCTATTGTGAAACCTGCCCCTAGCCACACTCATGTTATGCAACGCATTCCCACTGAGCACTATTTATTGATGTTCTGTCGCAGTTAGTTTGAGTGATGCATGACCGGGAAGGAGGCTGCAATGAAGCAACGCCTGATTCAGAGACCGTTGCGTAAAGCAGTTTTTCCCAGCGCGTGCGCCGCTTGTTACGCATTCGCACGAGAGACTGGCGGGCGACGTAAGCTTAGCTTCATCGACGAAGTTGACGGATGAGGTACTGTAAGCACTTCTCGTCGTTCGTCTCAGGATTCTGGACAATACATTCTTGCATGGACTTCCAGTTGGTGACGCATAGTCGCAAGGTCGGTCGAAAAAGCCGTGCTTAGCAGAGAAAATTCTCCAGACTGTTGATGAAAGGACGAAGTATATTAACGGAGAGGACTAAAACAAAACGAAACATCAAAAGTGCAGGTATCGAGCTTGCAAATGAAAATAACACAACGTGCAAAGAGGGATAGAACAGTCTCCAATACATTTTCTTGAGTATAAGTCGTATGCCTTGAAACTTACAGAAATCATTAAATCTGTTGCAGGTATAGAAACTAGAATGTCATTTGAACTGGTGCTAAAAATATTCGGAATCAAAGCTTTAACATCAGATTTCCAGAGAAGAAGGCAACTGAGCGTATATGTGGAAAATTGTTAGACATCTCACACTAGTGCAAAACTCAATAGAGTATTGTCCAGCAGAATATAAAGGAAAATATAGAGGCAATTGACGAGCATAAATTTGTTTCCACACAGGCAAACATATAAGAACAAAAATTCGAATACATTTACATCTACATCTACATTCATACTCCGCAAGCCACCTGACGGTGTGTGGCGGAGGGTACCTTGAGTACCTCTATCGGTTCGCCGGCCGCGGTGGCCGTGCGGTTCTGGCGCTGCAGTCCGGAACCGCGGGACTGCTACGGACGCAGGTTCGAATCCTGCCTCGGGCATGGGTGTGTGTGATGTCCTTAGGTTAGTTAGGTTTAAGTAGTTCTAAGTTCTAGGGGACTTATGACCTAAGATGTTGAGTCCCATAGTGCTCAGAGCCATTTGAACCATTTTGAACCTCTATCGGTTCTCCCTTCTATTCCAGTCTCGTATTGTTCGTGGAAAGAAGGATTGTCGGTATGCTTCTGTGTGGGCTCTAATCTCTCTGATTTTATCCTCATGGTCTCTTCGCGAGATATACGTAGGAGGGAGCAATATACTACTTGACTCTTCGGTGAAGGTATACTCTCGAAACTTCAACAAAAGCCCGTATTTATTGCACAAGAACATTGTACAGATGTCATACATATTGCATTTGGAAGAGAAACTCTGAAAGATTTTTTTTGCAAACATTCTATATGCGAACCACGAGTGATCCCGCAGACGTCAATACGGTAATCGAATTCTCGTCATACCCGTCCCAGCATGACACCGTCGACTGTGGCAGTCGCTTCCCGTATTCTCTCCCGGAGCTCTGCTACATCACTTGGTAGAGGCGGTACGTACACGAGATCTTCAATGTGTCCCCACAGAAAAGAGTCACACGGAATGAGGTCTGATGATCGGAGAGGGCATTTCATGAAACAACTGTCCCCTTATGCAACATGGCCGATCCATCAATGGGGCAGCTCCGTGTTCAGGTACCTACAAACTTCACGATGAAAATGGGCTGGAGCCCTGTTCTGCTGAAAGATGAATGGAGAGTCCGATTGTATTTGAGGCATCCGCCATCGCTGCAACACGTCCAAGCAGGAATATCCAGCTACAGTGCTCTCGGCGAAGAAGAATGGCCGGTACAGTTTTCGACGTGACAAGGCACCAAAATCATTTACCTTTAGCTAATCGCGCTCAAATTCAATGCATTCGTGTGGATGCTCTGTACCTCAGATTCGACAATTATGCCTGTAAAAAGTGGCTTCGTCGCTAAAAATTAAGCGAACGACAATGCCATCCCCATCCTCATTCAATTGTTGCAACTGTGAACAAAACTCAAAAGGCTTGTCTTTGTCGTCGTCATTGAGCTTCTGCACTGGCTCCAATCTGAATGGTTTCATAGACAGCTTCTGTCGCATAACTTTCCACACTGTCATTGAGCCATTTCGAGTTCACGGGATGCACGATGCACCGATTTCTTTGGACTCCTTATGAATGTCTCTCGTAGGCGCTCCCCATTTATCCGCTTCTCGTTGACTGGCACAAGCAACCAGTCGTAACGAATTTGTTGTGCCAGTGGTAAATGACCTTCCTTGGTGGTGGCTTCGAACCGTACCTGGTTCTAAACATCCGTTGAACAGTTATAGCACACTTGTTTTTGTCGAACTGCAACACAGAGGAAGCTCGCTCCGCACCTGAACTCGCCATGTTTGCGACTAGCGCCGACTAACGGCAAATTACCGAACTACGCTGTGGCCGTATGCATGAAAAAAAAACTTTCAGGGTTTCTCTTCATAATGACATATGTATGATATCTGTACAGTGTTCCTGGACTTTATGTGAACCCTGTATTCTATACCACAACGATATTTAAATACGAGGGCTTTTCAATAAACAATGATGATAATGTGTTTTGACAATCCGGACTATAGGGAGGGTCGAGGATGTACTTCACTTTGTTTTTTGCAAACAGAAGACAACATCCGTGCATTATAATGGCGCGACATCCCAACTGTTTCGTAGATGTGTGACCTTTTGCGTCTAATATGGACTTGCAAAGTTTTTAGGAGATGCTTGTGGTATTGTCCAGTTTTTTTTTTTTTTTTTGTAGGTTGGTGATGAAAGAGCTTTCAACACTGAGTTTTTCTGTTTGTTCGCAAGATAAAATAACGTAGCAGTTATTAGCTTTGAAAAAAATAGCTGATCTTACTGTAATATCAACTTCAATTGCATGCCAACATGCACACGAACGCCCTTTTGTTCAGGAGTCTGCAATATTGGAAGCCTCTGCGCACAAACACCTCCCATGTGTAATTTTTCTTTCAGCATCTTGTGGGTGACACCCATTTAAATTATCAGTGTTGCTGAAAGTGTTGGTAAGTTTTATTCGCAGATCCTCCCTCACAATAACAACAGCGGTATGACAACAGCGGTGTTCGTGTTTTCTTCCGTAGTAGCAGTAACGTGAACGCAGGGTCCATCTTCGTTTGGAATTCATTGCCTCCCCTCTTTGAAAAATTTAGACCATCTTTGAGCTGTGCTGCAGGGAAGAAGAGACTCTCCATGGGCCGCATGTAATATTGCATAGGCCCCAGCTGAAGATCTGCTGCGACGAAAGCCGTGTGTGGTTAACCGCGAGTCACATCCATTGTTGCGATAGGCGATGCTGAAAACGTCTCGGCGGGCAGCCTCTCAGTTGGAGGGCCAACAATGAAACAGAATATCTTTACATGAAATCCTATCGAGACAAATTATGGCAGTAAAAGAATTATAAACATTCTTTATTGAATAGTCCTCGCACTGTTAATTCTCGAGTATAACATAAAATTCATTGTTCGTAATTTAGGTGTGTATTTCATTATGTTGTCCTATGGGACCAAACTGCTGAAGTCATCGATCCCCAGGGTTACGCACTACTTAATCTAACTTGAATTAACTTACGCTAAGGACAACACACAAACCCATGCCAGAGGGAGGACTTGAACCTCCGAGGAGGGGCGGGGGAAGGGGGGGGGGAGCCGCGCGAACCGTGACAAAGCGCCGTAGACCACGCGGCTACCCCAAGCGGCCATTATGCTTGTGTTTTTCATACAGGTATATAGTCGTAAAAGGTAACATATCTGTGGAGAAACGAATTTTGTATGGCTGTATGCTCTCGCTAACCGCCTGTTAGTCTTAAAGTTGTCTGATGTTGGACTAGAAATCCGAAAGCCCCTTCACAACGAACTATTAAAAAAATATATACACTCCTGGAAATGGAAAAAAGAACACATTGACACCGGTGTGTCAGACCCACCATACTTGCTCCGGACACTGCGAGAGGGCTGTACAAGCAATGATCACACGCACGGCACAGCGGACACACCAGGAACCGCAGTGTTGGCCGTCGAATGGCGCTAGCTGCGCAGCATTTGTGCACCGCCGCCGTCAGTGTCAGCCAGTTTGCCGTGGCATACGGAGCTCCATCGCAGTCTTTAACACTGGTAGCATGCCGCGACAGCGTGGACGTGAACCGTATGTGCAGTAGACGGACTTTGAGCGAGGGCGTATAGTGGGCATGCGGGAGGCCGGGTGGACGTACCGCCGAATTGCTCAACACGTGGGGCGTGAGGTCTCCACAGTACATCGATGTTGTCGCCAGTGGTCGGCGGAAGGTGCACGTGCCCGTCGACCTGGGACCGGACCGCAGCGACGCACGGATGCACGCCAAGACCGTAGAATCCTACGCACTGCCGTAGGGGACCGCACCGCCACTTCCCAGCAAATTAGGGACACTGTTGCTCCTGGGGTATCGGCGAGGACCATTCGCAACCGTCTCCATGAAGCTGGGCTACGGTCCCGCACACCGTTAGGCCGTCTTCCGCTCACGCCCCAACATCGTGCAGCCCGCCTCCAGTGGTGTCGCGACAGGCGTGAATGGAGGGGCGAATGGAGACTTGTCGTCTTCAGCGATGAGTGTCGCTTCTGCCTTGGTGCCAATGATGGTCGTATGCGTGTTTGGCGCCGTGCAGGTGAGCGCCACAATCAGGACTGCATACGACCGAGGCACACAGGGCCAACACCCGGCATCATGGTGTGGGGAGCGATCTCCTACACTGGCCGTACACCACTGGTGATCGTCGAGGGGACACTGAATAGTGCACGGTACATCCAAACCGTCATCGAACCCATCGTTCTACCATTCCTAGACCGGCAAGGGAACTTGCTGTTCCAACAGGACAATGCACGTCCACATGTATCCCGTGCCACCCAACGTGCTCTAGAAGGTGTAAGTCAACTACCCTGGCCAGCAAGATCTCCGGATCCGTCCCCCATTGAGCATGTTTGGGACGGGATGAAGCGTCGTCTCACGCGGTCTGCACGTCCAGCACGAACGCTGGTCCAACTGAGGCGCCAGGTGGAAATGGCATGGCAAGCCGTACCACAGGACTACATCCAGCATCTCTACGATCGTCTCCATGGGAGAATAGCAGCCTGCATTGCTGCGAAAGGTGGATATACACTGTACTAGTGCCGACATTGTGCATGCTCTGTTGCCTGCGCCCGCATCTCGTGGTCGTGCGGTAGCGTTCTCGCTTCCCACGCCCGGGTTCCCGGGTTCGATTCCCGGCGGGGTCTGAGATTTTCTCTGCCTCGTGATGGCTGGGTGTTGTGTGCTGTCCTTAGGTTAGTTAGGTTTAAGTAGTTCTAAGTTCTAGGGGACTGATGACCATAGATGTTAAGTCCCATAGTGCTCAGAGCCATTTTTCTGTTGCCTGTGTCTATGTGCCTGTGGTTCTGTCAGTGTGATCATGTGATGTATCTGACCCCAGGAATGTGTCAATAAAGTTTCCCCTTCCTGGGACAATGAATTCACGGTGTTCTTATTTCAATTTCCAGGAGTGTATTTTTGTGGCACATTAATACTGTGTATCTCAGTTTTTAATTGCTATATATGACAAACAAATATTCAGATTTATTTAAAGAGCATCTTACAGTTTTGTGTTTAATCTTCCTTGATTTTTATCAAATTATTTTCCTCTATGGATCAGTCTCGAGACGACTTTTACTTTTAAACTGCTTTGTGAATCACGTCACGTTACTGTAGTTTCGTATCGTACCAGAAGTTCCCGGTGAACCTTAAAACTGTTAAGGATTCGACAGACTAGTGTTTCGACACGGGACACTTCACATACTCGTGAAACAACGGAAAGTGTGCCGTCCTCAAGTGGTATTTCGTTTAAAATGTTAGCAGTGGAAAAATGCTCCAGTCGAAACACAAAAATGGTGAATATGTTTCTTTAAAAAAAACTGTTATCGAAAAGTGGGGAATCAGCTGCCTCAATTCCTCATGCCTCCTTACTAACAAAAACCTTTGGCTTGCGAATATATTCGCGCTCTTTTAGCACAGAACATTCAAAATCCTTTTAATCTTTCTCTCTTTGTACTTAGGCCTTCATACTAACAAGGGAACCTCCCCATCGCACCCCCCTCAGATTTAGCTATAAGTTGGCACAGTGGATAGGCCTTGAAAAACTGAACACAGATCAATCGAGAAAACAAGAAGAAGTTGTGTGGAAATATGAAAAAAATAAGCAAAATATACAAACTGAGTAGTCCATGCGCACCATAGGCAACACCAAGGAGAATGTGAGCTGAGGAGCGTCGTGGTCCCATGGTTAGGGTGAGCAGCTGGGGAACGAGAGGTCCTTGGTTCAAGTCTTCCCTCCAGAAAAAATCTTAATTTTTTATTTTCAGACAATTATTATCTGTCCGTTCGTCCGTCCGATGCGATCACTTTTTTTTTTAATATTTTATTTTCAGACAATTATTATCTGTCCGTTCGTCCGTCCGATGCGATCACTTTTTTGGGAGTGATTATCACACCCAAAAGAAAACCTAAATCGGGCAAGGTAGAAGAACCTTTTTACCCATTCGACAAGTGTACAAGTTAGGTGGGTCGACAACATATTCCTGTGACGCACATGCCGTCACCAGTGTCGTATCGAATATATCAGACGTGTTTTCCTGTGGAGGAATCGGTTGACCTATGACCTTGCGATCAAATGTTTTCGGTTCCCATTGGAGAGGCACGTCCTTTCGTCTACTAATCGCACGGTTTTGCGGTGCGGTCGCAAAATACATACACTAAACTTATTACAGTGAACAGAGACGTCAATGAACGAACGGACAGATAATAACGTTGCGAAAATAAAGGAAGTAAACTTATCACTCGAAGGGAGACTTGAACCAAGGACCTCTCGTTCCGCAGCTGCTCACGCTAACCACGGGACCACGGCACTCCTCAGCTCACCTTCTATTTGATGTTGCTTATGTTGCGCATGTACTACTCAGTTTGTATATTTTGCTTATTTTTTCATAGTTCCACACACCTTCTTCCTGTTTTCTCGATTGATCTGTGTTCAGTTTTTCAAGGCCTATCCACTGTGCCAACTTATAACTAAATCTGAGGGGGGTACGATGGGGAGGTTCCCTTGTAAGCATCTCCCTCTCACTCCTCTCCCATTGTCTCCTTTTTCTCTCACTAATTTATAGTATACACCACTGCCAGTCTCCTCTCGCACTTACACTGTTTCCTTTTGTCTTCCCTCCCACTGCCGCTATCTCCACCACACCTCGGCTGCTCAAATATTCTTGGGGGGCCCAACATATATTTTTCCCTACACCCACTTGTTTAAAATTTCTGTCCAAAATGCGCCCTCTCCTAAACCTACGTGTCGACGTCCGCTGATCTGGAAGGGTACATACCCGCAAGCCTGTGTGCTGTCTCCATCTATCTATTTTTTTTTATTTCCACTGTGCCCTCTCTCTTTTGCTCCCATTCCTCCCGTCTCTGTCCATGTGTCTTTACTGCCACTGTCTCTCACTGAACATCACCATCTTCTTTTGGCTGCCGCTGGTATTGTCTTCGTCCATCTCTCTTCCTCTTTGACGGCCACTTTCTCCCGCGCACAACCACTGCTTGTCCTCTCTCTTTCTCCCCCACCGGCACCGTCTCCTCTCTCTTCCGCCGTCGCTGTCTCTCTGCTACTCTCTCTCAGCACAGAAAAGTGCGAATACATTCGCAGGCCAAAATGTTTGGTGAGGAACGTGGAATGATGATTTGGGCATCTGGTTCCCACCTTTCTGACAGAGTCTTTTAAAGAGCAGCATACTTGCCTTTTTGTGCTCCGACAGGAGAATTTCTTCCCTGGTTTCCATCTTTCCCTACTACAATAGGGTATGTTGCTTGTGTAAAACGAATTCTGCAGGTCAGTAAAGTTTGACAGTTCATTTATATACTTCGACAGATTTATACAGGGTGTTAAAAAAAGGTACGGCCAAGCTTTCAGGAAACATTCCTCACACACAAAGAGAGAAAATATGTTATGTGGACATGTGTCCGGAAACGCTTACTTTCCATGTTAGAGCTCATTTTATTACTTCTCTTCAAATCACATCAATCATGGAATGGAAACACACAGCAACAGAACATACGAGCGTGACTTCAAACACTTTGTTACAGGAAACGTTCAAAATGTCCTCCGTTAGCGAGGATACATGCATCCACCCTTCGTGGCATGGAATCCCTGATGCGCTGCCGCCGCCCTGGAGAATGGCGTATTGTATCACAGCCGTCCACAATACGAGCACGAAGAGTTGCGTAGACAAGAGCTTTCAAATGCCCCCATAAATGAAAGTCAAGATGGTTGAGGTCAGGAGAGCGTGGAGGCCATGGAATTGGTCCGCCTCTACCAATCCATCGGTCACCGAATCTGTTGCTGAGAAGCGTACGAACACTTCGACTGAAATGTGCAGGAGCTCCATCGTGCGTGAACCACATGTTGTGTCGTACTTGTAAAGGCACATGTTCTAGCAGCACAGGTAGAGTATCCCGTATGAAATCATGGCGGTGAATCGAGGAAGTACAGTGCATACTGACGAAACTAAAATGAACTCAGACATGGAAATTAAGCGTTTCCGGACACATGTCCACATAACATCTTTTCTTTATTTGTGTGTGAGGAATGTTTCCAGAAAGTTTGGCCGTACCCTTTTGTAACACCCTGTATACTTTGACACATATAGACAACAAGTAATTACGCCTAATATAGAGGTAACACAAAATAGCTTACTTTACGTTTTTTTTTTTCTGGATACGTAGGTCATTGACCGCAATTCGTTGAATACGCCCAGCTTGTGACTGGTATCGTATTTTAAAAGACTAAAAGTGTTAGAAATATTTTACCGAATTTGCAGTCCTAGGCAGTTGTAGATAATATTTTGGCAGTCATTTTAAGTTCTTTTCAGGCTTTTTTGTCACTGCGGTATCAATTTTGGACACATTTGTGTAGGCATTACGTGTCCATTACATTGCGTCAGTGAGCCATAAAGTTTTATTGGGGAGAAAATGGCGAAGAAAAAAATAGTTGGGTGACCTCAGAAGCCTTGCAAAGAACTCAGAACCATTGCCACGTGTTCATTACATCAATTAAAACTATATCTACGCTTCAGTTTGAATATTACATCCATATTTTATATGCATTAGTACGGTAACTTTTTTACCTTTTGTTCTCGTTAACGGCTAAACATCATCTTATGGACGTATGGTAAAAAGTTCGATGATTTGCCACGAACAGAAGTTATAGAAGTGGCCAACGCCATAATTGGTACTTTTCGTGCCCAAAAATCATGGTTTTTCGGGTTTTCTCAGGAGCCGACGATGAACAACTGGTGCTTTTATAAGTCACCTAAATTCCATCCTAAGACCACGCTGAAAGCAAAAGCACCTACTGACATGCTCAGTTTCCTTGGCCTGGAGAAGTGTGGTACTTTTAAATTTTGATTCTGTGCCTTAGGAAGACTGTAGTATGTCCGTTCTTCCGATGGATATACAAATAGTCGCTAAGGCAACGGCTATCGGAAACACTTTACCCTTTTCTTTGTCATCAGTTGAACCTGAGATACGACCCCCTGAAAAATCGCACTTTCGTGCGCTGCTTTTTGGAAAATTTCTTTGGTACTGCTCACTGACATACGTGGACCGATTTCCTGAAGTAGGCAGCAGCGTTAATGTTTTGAAGACGTTACTGAACGAATGCTGGCCGCGCGGGATTAGCCGAGTGGTCTCAGGCGCTGCAGTCACGGACTGTGCGGCTGGCCCCGCCGGAGGTTCGAGTCCTCCCTCGGGCATGGGTGTGTGTGTTTGTCCTTAGGATAATGTAGGTTAAGTAGTGTGTAAACTTAGGGACTGATGACCTTAGCAGTTAAGTCCCATAAGATGTCGCACACATTTGATTTTTTGGACGAATGCTGTTAGCATGACTCCGTTGTATTAAAGAAATTGTTTCTACCTGCTTCACCATCGAAGGTTTACATCGACTTTTTTTCGGACCTGTGGAGCAGAGACTGCATGATTCTATCTCACGATTTTCTGACTATCACAGATTTACGCCAACAATACTGTTCTTCAGTGCTGTGAATTGGATTTTCTATCTGTTCTTCAGAAAGATAGTGACTAAACTATCTGGTAGTGATTTAGCAAACTCAAAATTGGTCAGTGCATTCCAAATGAACTAAAAAGCTGACATGTACCTCATATAATACTTGTTTATCAAACAGAAACACATAAAGTGTGCGAATCGCAGTGATAGCCACCGATCAATTTGAGGATCGTAAGCCGGCCGGAGTAGCCGAGCGGTTCTAGGCGCTTCAGTCTGGAACCGCGTGACCACTACGGTCGCAGGTTCGAATCCTACCTTGGGCATGGATGTGCGTGATGTCCTTAGGTTAGTTAGGTTTAAGTAGTTCTAAGTTCTAAGGGACTGATGACCTCCGATATTAAGTCCCATAGTGCTCAGAGCCATTTGAACCATTTGAGGATCGTAGGCTTTGTTGGTTGCCCCATGGTTTATACATTCTTCACGCTTACGAAAGGGCCCATTCCCTAGCGCTGTTGGTACTCACGTCAAGCATTTCTCCAACTTACGTGTGTGTGTGTGTGTGTGTGTGTGTGTGTGTGTGTGTGTGTGTGTGTGTGTGTGTGTGTGTGTGTGAGAGAGAGAGAGAGAGAGAGAGAGAGAGAGTGAGAGAGAGAGAGTGAGAGAGAGAGAGTGAGAGAGAGAGAGAGAGAGAGGCGGGGGGATGGGGGGGTTCTTCCCCGTAATGTCCTACTTCGAGGAATCTGACTTTTCCGCATTTTACGTTAAAGTAGTAGAGCAAACAGTCAAGTTTTAACGAAACGTACATAAATGATCCAAACTGCTGTGCGAAACACCCCAAATGAATCAATAGGTGAACGCGGAAGAGTCCAAGCCCCATGTAACAGATTTGCATTATAGTAGCTCCGTTATGTCTGTATGGAAGATTTACCGGGATCTGTTGACGATGACTGATAGCAGGTGCATCTTCAGTACATAACTGAAATTGGAAGAGTAATTAGTCAGGCTGAAGCATGTCTAGAGAATGGCTAAACTACTGACATCCTGTCTAGAAATATCAATAACAAAAATAAGAACAGACATCGACATCCTATATGATGACAGTTTTAATGTAGATTAGTAATTTTATGCTCGCAGAGAACGAAAGCGATAGGTGTAGCACGAGAGCACCAAACCTTCTCGCAGCTTAAAATCATTTATAAGTAAGGAGATGGAGAAGCTCGCGAATTTTCATTTAAGCTGGCAAGCAACTGTGAAAATAATGAAGGTAGCTGATGAGAAACATGCAAACTGAAAATCCAAGCCTACAGGGAACAGTAGATCAGTAATAGGATACTCGTGTGGGCTCTTCATTTGTTTAGTTTCTAATCCCTCATACAACGAGCTGCTCATACAGGCCCATGTCAAACATCACAGGTCACAGTGACTCCAGAATTATGCCTCCATCTAGCAGCAGACTTCTTAGAGACATGAACGAAGGTCTTGCAAACGGTACAGTGGTATTTTGCAAAAACTGTACAGTCAACGCTACTGGCTGTTGGCACCGCGTTAACGACGAATGAAAGGATTTCCTTCATTTCTTGAAAAAAAAAAAAAAAAAAAAAGAATTAGCTATGAAAGTAAAAAGGACTCACATTTGATTAAGGGTGCCCTCTATACTTTCCTCGAACCGCAGGGTAGTTTGACACAACAAGGTTCTGCTGTTTCTATTGCAAAAACCCGGACTGCCCTATGTCTGTGCAGTTCTTCTTAACGATGTGCTGCACTTTGCCAGAATCGAGTAATCATATCTAAGCCTGCGAGAAGGCCTTCCTAGTAATGTATTCACAAAAAATGGCACTAATGTGACTGTAAACTGATTCTGCAAGCTTTCATATTCCGTGATATATTTGCTTATTTTCATTCAATAATGTCATATTTGATAATGTTGTGGGGTAACTCACCTTTAAGGAAGAAAATCTTCATTGCTAATAAGCGTGCTATAAGAATAATATGTGATCTTCACTCGCGATCATCTCATACAGATCTGTTCAAGGAGTTGGGCATTTTGACTACTGCGTTACAGTACGATTTATTCCCACATGACGTTTCTTGTGGCAACGGCTTTGCCGCAGTGGATACACCGGTTCCCGCGAGGTCACCGTAGTTAAGCGCTGTCTGGAGGTCTGCACGTGGACCGTCCAGGCCGCCATCCGCTGTTGCCATTTTTCGGGGTGCACTCAGCCTCGTGATGCCAATTGAGGAGCTACTCGAACGAATAGTAGCAGCTTCGGTCAAGAATACCATCTTACGACCGGGAGAGCGGAGTGCTGACCACACGCCCCTCCTACCCGCATCCTCCTCTGAGGATGACACGGCGGTCGGATCGTCCCGGTAGGCCACTCGTGGCCTGAAGACGTAGTGATGACGTTTCTTGTAAATGATCCTATACAGCTTAAAAGGAGCAATGTTACACCAGAAGAAAAAACGTTCAGTACGCCACAGTAATGTTGTCTTTAGCACGAAAAGTGAAGTTCAATGCTGCCACCAAAGTTTTTGATCACTTACCCAATGATACAAAATATGTGACAGACAGCGAAGTTAAACTCACAGACAAAATGAAAACGTTTCTCTTTGACAAGTCCTTCTATTCCGTACAAGAATTTCTATTTTTGTTATTTGAAAAGGTGATGTGTAGCAATTACTAAATCTCAACTGTTTATTAATAAAAATTGTAAATGTTCAGGATGTAGCAATATCTTCACACGAACGTATAATGTGAACGTAAAATGACTCGTTGCACATCATTACGATTAATCGCAGAAATGATCCCCGGAACATGAACCTAACTTCGTATTTTTCTGTTTCTACAGGACTGAACACCGTTATTCAGCAACTGTAGCAGCCTGTTCTTTGTAATGCAACCAAAATGTTTAATTTACTCAAATGTCATATCATGTTTGTCAGCTGCCTTACTCACCCTGTATTTACCCATTGCCAGTTCCTAATCCTCTAACGCGAAACGATTGTAAAAATGAGTGGTTTTTCTGATATGTTGTTTTAGGATCTACTTTGATTAAATTATTAACTAATTTTATGAAAATTAGTGAATGTTCTCACTTGTTTTATCATTGGAATCCCCTGTTACGTGGTAGGTGTCTTAACTGCCTCCATATTCGCTGGCAGCTCCTGCTTATGTCGGTCTTTGGTGTCAATTTCATGTTTTAGAGCCTGAGATGTGGACGAGGGAATAGGCTATACTGGTTGAAGAGTTTACTGCCTAAACATTCTTCGTCGTATAGGTTGTAGTGATAGTTTAGCTTGGCAGCTGGTTCTGATTATATCTCTTCTAGGTGGCTTGTTTTGTAACCTCTTGGAATATTCTTCGTACATCCATAGTTGAAATGGAGGACAGTGGGACGTCAGCTGGTATAAATTTATATTAAAAATGAAGAAATTCCTCCAGTTGTATTTAAGATGTCGATTTTATTTTCGCAACTAGTTTCAACGTTGTAACAACGTCATCTTCAGGCCCATACACTTGTTGATATCAACTGCGTACGACTGGTACTAGAAGTCACTGGTGAGAATTCGGACGTGCTTCGTGTGGAAGGTGGTTAGTAACTAGTACAAATATTATAACTTAGAATAGTCGCCAGGGTTTGGAAGGATGGCAAGAAAATTTCCGTGGAGTACAGAAGAAATTTCCATCCAGTCAACATTTCTCAGATTTCCTAAAGATCCGCCTCCTCTTGAAACAGAGTTGCTAGTTTGTCACCGTTGGACAGATGTGTCACATAATCGGTCTGAGTTGGATGTCTGGTATGGGCATACACAAAGAGACTCTGTTTTTACTTGTAGAGGGTAGGTCCTGGCTGTAATCTCTATGCCACCTTTCGCTGTTAAATGAGGGAGGGAGCTTGCTGTTGCGGGTAAGGGACAGAGCATGACGGCAGAGCGCCTCCATTTTCGTCGTCCCAAGTGGACCCCATATGCCATATGGTGCTGCGGGAGCTAAAATCGCCCAACACAACAGATTTATTTCTCATGATCTTAATTGATGGTGGAAGGTGTGACGATACAAACCCCCCGTTACTAGATGAATATTTCTGGTATGCAAGGACTGCTTTGTGGAGAGCGCGCGCGCTACATGGTGCGCGATTCGCGGAAGCGCGTGGCGCGCCCGCGCGAGATTTGCAACGGTCGGTGTGACGTCTCCGCCGCCGGGTGGCCACGTGGCCCACAGCTTGGGGCATTGTTTCGTTTTTCGCGCATTACGCGAAAACTTTGTAGCTTACAGTGAAGATCGATGCGGCAGTGGATTGCGGTCAGCAATATGCACCTTCTGAAAGATCGATCTTTATTTCAAGTCACGAGAGGGAAAAGTTATAGTAACCTCAAAATCGGTTAATATCACGAATACTGAAAGATTAATAAAGATAGTAAATAACAACTTACAGGGGTGAGCGAGCACTCATTAAAAACCTTTCGTCATAGCGGATCGAGTGCCGTAGTCATATGTTAAGATTCATAAATAATTAAGCCCGTGAAGAGCAATAAACAAAGTTTGAGGGAAAATTGTTTATAAAATTCAATTGAAAATTCATGACGTAAAGATCGGCACTATATAATATTTTGGGTGGCTTCACACGTATTTTATACTAGTTATACTATAACTTAACTTGCAATAGTTTTCATTGTTTGCAAATTATTATTAACATTTATCGCCCATAATTAATTAATTATTATAGATATGAAGATTTTGAGCAGCGCAGTGTGTAGATCGCTATAGATTACGCCTAAAAACGGTGCTATAAGCATGATAAAACTTTGCAGCACAGATGTCAACAAACAAATTTGCGCTAAGTGGCGAAATTTTGCAAAAACTAAAACTTGATTTACGTGCGATAGAATAATCTTAGAAATTAATGTAGCGTAGGAAATAAGATGTACTTTTTAGCGCGGTTTCGACGGTGCACTTATTTCTGTTGAGGGATGTATGCATCGAAATTTGTAACCTTAACTGTTGAGATTGGTACTTAAATTACCAGGGCGTTGGACATTCGAGCCTATACAAGCGAGAGGCCATATTGGACCTGGGTCAGCCGTTGGTCTGTCGTTTTGGAGGGTGGGTGGCGAGCAAGCCCCACTTGAGGGTGGCCCATGTGGTCGTTTGAGAATTCTTTTTCTCGCCAATTTATTTCGACAAAGAGTATTGTTTAATAGTGCAAGCATATATTTGGTGAACAGGAAGTGCTTCGATTATATGTGTGACTGCGATTTACGAGGTATACATCCTCGTAAGTGAACACGTGGCTAACTGTGATTTCGCGCCGGCCGCGGTGGTCTAGCGGTTCAGGCGCTCAGTCCGGAACCGCGCGCCTACTACGGTCGCAGGTTCGAATCCTGCCTCGGGCATGGATGTATGTGATGTCCTTAGGTTAGTTAGGTTTAAGTCGTTCTAAGTTCTAGGGGACTGATGACCACAGATGTTAAGCCCCATAGTGCTCAGAGCCATTTGAGCCATTTTGTGATTTCGCGCCAAAACTGTGAGAACAAAGAGGACAGCGGGACTTGTGGTTCTGTTCGAAATGATTGAGTAATTTTCGTTTATAGCAGCCTACATTACTGCTATTGGGAGCTCGGAGTCAAACTTATTATTAAAGAACAACTGTAAACAGTGCTAATTTCATTGTGTGAAAGAAAAGAACAATGCCAATAAATAGTGATTGAACTGTGTCGTGAAAAACTGATTTTAGTATAATAATCGCCTAATTCTTGTTCCCTAGCATAAACTGTACTTATGTCTGAGTGAATAATTAATTCAAAAGCTATAACAAATGGACGAGTGTGGAACAGTGTACTAATGCACCAAGTGTGGAAATCATCCCCTGAGACTTACGTGAGAGCCAAAATTTGCAATAACATTTTTAACCAACATTTGTATATGCACATTCGTAAGAACACTCTGCAACAGCACTTCTTTATTTACCGCCCCTTCGCAAAGGGGAGAAAGGAAAGGAAAGGGGTCGAACTGATGACATCAGCTGCATAGGGACTTAATGCGAAACCAGCGGCCACGAGTGAAAAAGTGTGCCGGGCGGCACTCGAACCTGGGATCCCTGCTTACTGGGCAGCTCCGTTAACCGCTGCGCCACCTGCACACAGTGTTAATCGGAAATGCGCAGACTACCTCAGCACGCTTCTCTGCCGACCCACTTCCCCACATAGCGCCAACACTTATTGACAGCCCCTGTCCATGTCCAACCGAACGTCGATCATAAAAGAGCATGTGCACCAATGCCTACAGATTCATAGCCCTTCAAGGCGTATTAATTATGTGAATGTGGGCGTAGGTTCTTTCGGACATGATTTATCTGCTTGCGCTTTCATTTTTACTTCTTAAGATTACATATGAATATTTATTTGCTTACCCTGATATGATGCTAATGACCTGTTTATTATGTAAGATACATATTTGCTGCTTTGAGTATGGATTGCATATTTATACACTTCTGTTTGTTGTCATAACTACTCTTTAATTTGGTATATAGAAATGCTGATATACGGGGTACAAACATGGAGGTTAGGTCACACTATGGTATTAATTACAGATTGTTCGCTTGGCAGAGCCTCGTTGTAGGGATTGTGCTTGACATTCTGTTCTCTACTGGTATATTTACTCGCTATTGCATGTTTTGCCTACGCTCAGTGCCTTATATTTTTAAGATAAGAAAATGAACTGCTATAATTCGACATAAACGACATTAGTACAAGAAACGTCATAGAAGTCACATGAGCTGGAGGCTTTATGGAAGCTGTATAAATTTATGTTAATAGGAAGGAAGCTAAAGACATGACACACCAACACTATGGTTAGACCATTGACAGTTATTACACTGCATTCTTCGTGAGCAATTGAAATAGTGACACTTGCCACAAGAAATACTCCACATGTTTGCTTCTGTTTTGCCATGATTCTTGAAGTGGTGTACACACTGTGAAATATTACGATCATTAACATTCCGTACTCGTACTTACTTACTGAAAGTTATTCGAACTGAAGGCTGTTAGAGGTCGTGTATGCATTTCTTTTATTTAATGATGGACAAGAAACCAAATTGTATTTTATGATTCATAATGAGTAGAAGATATGGGTCAGATGGATTACACAGAGGTTGTGTGTGGACATTATGTCTTCGGATTGTATGGGATGATGAATTGAAGTTTGCACTAGGATTTTATCTGTACCTGTTCGAGGAGACTGACTAGAGGAAAGAGTTGTTATGGAAGTGAAATGATATTGGCGATAAGGTTTATATGTATCGACGTATTGAAGAGGTATTATTGAGGTATTGAGATTGTGTAAAGTTGATGATTATTGGAAATTTGGTGGTCAAGAGGTAAGGTAAATGACATTGATGATAAGGTTTATATGTATCGACGTAAGAGGTATTATTGAAGTATTAAGATCATGTGATGCTGATGATTATTGGAGTGTTGGTGGATAAGAGGTAAAGTAAGTGAGGAGCATATTTTTTTTGTTGGTTTATATGGAACAAGGAGGATGAAGATGGCAGACTAGAACACTCAAGTAGAAGGAAGATTGTCTACACACACACATTGTTAAATCACTAAGCAGTATATATATATATATATATATATATATATATATATATATATATATATATTTTTTTTTTTTTTTTTTTTTGGAGAGAGGAAGTATTTGCATTGACTACGACATTGACTAACTATTATTGACTGTTATACATTGCTGCCACTACTACTTGATACACAGGTAGAACATAAAATTTTGGACAGAATTGCATTTACACAGTTAACACTATTCAATTACACAGTGGTACTTAATGTGGATGATAGATGAGTGAGTGTGTTTTGTGTGTTTTCCTTTCCTAATCCCAAATAATTGGTACCGACCTATCTCCTAAATATTATTTTACTTGTTTGTTGTGGCTTGCACTGACACCCATAAATATTATAGGTTTACTGATATTTGTGTATTTGTACTAGTTAATATGACAATTATCTGATATCATTTGTGTGTTTATTATAATTTGTATGTTCAGTGTAAGAGCATTGATAATAATTTTGTAAAAGCAATTGTGTGTGCCTTCAAACTGTTGTTCGTGCTTGCACCTGTTCAACATTGATGGGTGCCATTTGGAAATGTTTAATTTCTGTTGATGAACTGTGATGAACTGTCTGATTAGTGATAGTGACTATTATGGACTGTTACTTGCACCTGCTCAACATTACTGGGTGCCACTGATGGACTGCTTCTACTGAAATGATGTCACTTGTTGGTGTCTGCACCTGCTCAACATTACTGGGTGCCACTGATGGACTGCTTCTACTGAAATGATGTCACTTGTTGGTGTCTGCACCTGCTCAACATTACTGGGTGCCACTAATGGACTGCTTCTACTGAAATGATGTCACTTGTTGGTGTCTGCACCTGCTCAACATTACTGGGTGCCACTGGTGGAACTGCTTCTACTGAAATAATGTCACTTGTTTGTGTCTGCACCTCTTCAACATTACTGGGTGCCACTGATGGACTGCTTCTACTGAAATGATGTCACTTGTTGTCTGCACCTGTTCAACATTACTGGATGCCACTGATGGACTGCTTCTACTGAAATAATGTCACTTGTTGGTGTCTGCACCTGTTCAACATTACTGGGTGCCACTAATGGACTGCTTCTACTGAGATAATGTCATTTGTTTGTGTCTGCGCCTGCTCGCCATTTTTGGGTGCCACTGTTGAAGCTGTTTAAATACTGCTGATGAAATGTTACGAGACTGCTATTTGAACCTGTTGATCATTGCTGGGTGCTACTGTTGGAACTGTCAACTACTCTGAGGAGTTCTATTTGTTTATTGAACTATTGAAAGGATTTTATGTGAATATTTGTATAAACAGATTTTTTGTGTATTTACTGTTTATGAGATGTTATGAGACTCTTACCTGCACCTATTCGTCATTGCTGACGCTATTGATTGAACTGTTTAACCATATGATACCTGTGTAAACTATTATGTAAAATCATATGTATGCAAACATTTGTATTCCTTACTGTATTTTATATATTAGGTTATTGAAGGGTCAGTGCAAAGCCAAAATTTATTTAGTTATGCGATATTTACTTATTAATATTACTTTTTAATTTTTGTCTGTATTTTTTGGACGAATTTGGTGGTAGTTTCACCACCAATGCTGGCAAAAATACCATCAAATTCTGGCCCGTGGAGGAATGGCATATGAAAGGTGGCTACACTGAGTCACAGCGCCAGAGAGTGCGCCAAAGAGTATTATTCAGCCGCCTCCACTGGCAGTGTTTGTTGAGAAGTGGTAGTGGAGAGTTCTTGTCGAGAAGTCGTCGTGGAGAGTGCCTACTGAGAAGTGGGCAGTAGGAGTTCCGATGTAGCCGTGACTAGTTGTGAGCATGTTGTATGCAGTTGTTCTGATGGGCTAGACAGCCGATGCTGTTCGATTGCGGATGTTGTAATGATCAGAGTGTATGTTTCGTCAATGTATATGAAGGTAATAAATTCTTTTATTTTTTATTTCAAATGTGCTAAATAACAATGCCTCTTGGTCACAGGTTCAGTCAACAAAGCATCTGGCTTGTGTTCATGTATTAGAGTGTAATTCTGGTTTCTATGTGCAATTACAGTATTTCTGTTTTTTTTAAATTACTTCAGTGTAAATGGTGCTTAAATTACCTTGTTTTATTGAGGAAGAACCGTGCCAGATGTGTACGTTGAATCACACTTCCACACACAGAACAGTTACATTTGTGTTTTGTTGTTTCGTAGCTTTTATAGTTGCTGGGGACTTAATTAATTAATTGTGTTAACGGAAGTTTTCTTTCATTTCTTGTTGCTATTCTATGCAGTCAGATTGCGTACTAATACCAGTCAGGACCAACCGGTTACGAGACTGCATAATCGGACAGTCAGCGACTAAAAATTAAAATTATTTGCATTTTATTTAATTAAGCCCCCATGCACCACATAGATAATATTGTGGGGAAGGCGAAACAAAGACTACGCTTTGTTGGTAGAACACTTAGAAGATGCGACAAACCCACTAAAGAGACAGCCTACATTACACTTGTCCGTCCTCTGCTGGAATATTGCTGCGCGGTATGGGATCTTTACCAGCTAGGACTGACGGAGGACATCGAAAAAGTAGAAAGAAGGGCAGCTCGTTTCGTGTTATCGCGCAATATGGGTGTGTGTGTCACAAATATGATACGTGAGTTGGGGTGAGAGTCACTGAAACAAAAGCGGTTTTGTTTGCGATCAGATCTATTTACGAAATTTCAACCACCAACTTTCTCTTCCGAATGCGAAAATATTTTGTTGACTCCCACCTACGTAGGGAGAAATGATCATCATAATAAAATAAGAGGAATCTGAGCTCGAACGGAAAGATTTAGTTGCTCCTTTTTCCCACACCCCATTCGAGAATGAAATGGTAGAGAAGTAGTATGAAAATGGTTCGATGAACCCTCTGCCAGACACAAGTGTGAATTGCGGAGTAACCATGTAGATGTAGATGTGAACGTGACACAAGTGCAATCATTCCGCAAATTGGTGCAAATTTCAATGCTGCACCATCAACAAATGTCAGCGTCCGAAACATTCAACGCAACATCGTCGGTGTGGTCTTTTGGGGCCGAAGACCCACTCGTGCACCCTTGATGATTACGCAACACAAAGCCTTATGCCTCGTCTGGGCCCGTCAAGACCGACATTGGACTGCTGATGACTGGAAGCATGTTGTCTTGTTGGACGAAGCACGTTTCAAATTGTTTCGAGCGGACGGACGTGTACGGGTATGGAGACAACCTCATGAATCCATGAGCTCTGCGTGTCAGCAGGGGACTGTTCAAGCTGGTGGAGGCCCTGTAATGGTGTGGGACATGCTCAGTTGGAGAGATATGGGACCCCTGATACATCTAGATACGACCTTGCACAGGTGACACGTACGTAAGCATCCTGTCTGATCACCAGCATCCATTCATGTCCATTGTGCATTCAGACGGACTTGGGCAATTCTAGCAGGACAATGTGGCACCCCAGACCTGCAGAATTGCTACAGAGGGGCTCCAGGTACACTCTTCTGACCTTAAACACATTGGCTGGCCACGAAACTCCCCACACATGAACATTATGGAGCACATCTGGGATGCCTTGGAACGTGCGGTTGAGAAGAGATCTCCACCCCCTCGTACTCTTACGGATTTATGGACTGCGCTGCAGGATTCATGGTGTCAGTTCCCTCCAGCACTGCTTCAGACATTAATCGAGTCCATGCTACGTCGTGCTGCGGCACTTCTGCGTGGGAACTACACGATATTAGGCATGTGTACCAGTTTCTTCGGCTCTTCAGTGTATAAGTTGGAGACTGCAATTTGCCCTACGTCTTTCCTTAAGTTTCGGCACGAAGAACCAGCGACAGCAGTGTAGCTTTGGGTTCCGTTGCCAAGATTGGGCGATGAATTCGCGGGGAAGAACCCGTGGCCGGCGTACTTTTTGTGCTGCGTAGCAGCAGTCAAGGCGAGCCTCGACGCTCCTGCTGCCAAGGCCGGCAGCTGTGGTCCAGTACCGGCCGGCGCGACTTTGTGGCGCTGTCTGGCGATGTAGCAGCGGCTGCCCGCCTGCCTGCCTGCCTCCTGTGGGGGTCACCGCCCGCTGCGCCGCCTCCGGGGATCCACCTGCCCTCCGCTGTCCTTCGCTCGCTTCGTGCTGCGAACACCGAGCGCTGTCGCTAAAGCGGCGGCAAGACACGTGCCCTTAGGGCTAGGATTTCACCCGGAACAAGTCCTGCCCATTCACCCCCCTCCATGCCTCTCCACAGTGTAAGGCCCTCCCCTAAACAGCCGCCAGTTCCGCAAACTGGAAGCTACTTCAAAGTTGTTATCGTTACAGTCCAACACACGTTACACTGTGATGAAATTCAGTAATGACAACAAATTTAAGTTTTCCTGGATAGTAATATAATATGAATGTGCATTATTAAACAAATAAAAACATTTATAGAGAATTGAAAGCATCGCCAGCAATAGAAAACAAAAAATAACGTGATGTTATTTAAGGGCAATAAGGACAAATTTTCATTAACTAATTCACTTATTATAATAGGTTTATCTGAGGGGAACAGCCGGGCAAACATACGATGCGAAAACAATGGTCTTGAGTCTGTCCTGTCGGTAGTAAAGCCACGGATGCAGTCAAATAACTCTGTTGTCTAAAATCAACGTTATATAGAAATAAGTCAAAGTCGTTTTGTTTACGTAGGCCCTCATAGTAGCTCACGAAAATTAAAGAATATAAGAATGCCATAAAGTAGAAAAGCCTAATGAAAGCAGTAAGATATTTGCTTATATGACATATTTCGTTAGTATTTCCATGGGTAATGGATGAATTTTAAATTGTAAATTCTTCCAATGCCATACCTGCACATTATAAACGAGGTTATAAAGAATTGTGGCTGTTTCTGTATGATTAGTGTGCTATATGCTGTTTCGAACGTCTCAGGAAAATAATCTGTCGTTATTCTTTGTCCTGTCTGTTTTTAGCCAAAAGGTTTATTAATTTCGTAAATGTCATTCAAACCATTTTTTAAAAACAATAATAATGATGATGTATATGTTTGTCACAGACCTGTTCTAGAGGAAATAAATGCTGCAGTGTTTCACGGCTGTAAAACTTCCTTCATGCTGTGCTAGTTCTTCTTCCACCCCTAAAACTTTTCAGCAAAACTATTCAGTGAATAACACGCAAAACTATTCAGTGAATAACACGCAAAAACAGCTTGGATCGATTAGCAAGAACAAAGTAATTTTGATGTCCTCTGGAAGTATAGTGAACATTGGTGCTTGTTTCACATATACTGTCTGAGCTCTGAAACTTAAGTGTCAAGTATACTGTGGTTCCTCTCCAAGCAAATTATTCTTTGAGGGTAGGTTTTTCCTGTTGTAGCTTTGGGTGCTTTTTCTCACATAAAACTATGTTTCTTCATAGGATTTTCATTTGAATACTGAGTTCTCGTATTTAAAGAATTCAGAGCTAAATTGTTTTCTCTTATGTTTGCTGTGGAAGTACCTGGCGCAGCTGAGGCCAATTATGCACTTTTTTGTAACGTGTCTTTTAACTATCTGGCAAAATTTAAGGCCTAGCAAAGTATTAATTTAACATTCACTCCAAGTGCAGCCAAACGCGGTAAACCACGTGGATCAACTGAGACGAAGCCCAGGCGCCGAACAAAGACCGGGAAAACCGGGGGTGAGTGGGCGGGACTTGTTCCGGGTGAAATCCTAGCGCCAACGATTCCTCGGCTAGACGGAGGACGACGGTTCAAAGTTGCATCTGGCCATTCCCATACAGGTTTTCATTAGTCACGGGGGCCGCCGTGTCATCCTCAGCCCAAATGCGTCACTGAATGTGGTTATGGAGGGGCGTGTGATCGGTCATCACACCGCTCTCCCGGCCGTATGTCTGTTTACGAGACCGGAGCCGCTACTTGTCAATAAAGTAGGTCCTTAGTTTGCCTCACAATGGCTGAGTGTACCCCGTTTCGCCTACAGCGCTAATGGTCGCTCATCGGAGTGCTAGCCCAGCCTGCCAGTGCTTAACTTCGGTGATCTCGTGGGAGCCGGTGTTACCACTGCGGGAAGGTCGTTGGCTTTCCCTAGTTAACCTGAATCTATTAAGGCAAAAGCCAGTATCGTTGCTTTAAAAAAGACATGCGTGATCTCCCCCCCCCCCCCCAAAAAAAATCTGTTCTCCTCCGTGTGCGTATGCGCGTGCGTTGTGTGTCTCGTCACCAACGCAACTGAAAGCCCCAATCTTCCTCCCTTATAGCAGCAAAGAAAGAGTTCTTTAATTTCAGGTTAGTGCAATGAGACATGAAACAAACAATAGGAAAAGCAATGCTCGACTAAAATTCATAGGAACCATCTCAAGGAAACGAAAGAAGTGACTTACAAAACACTTGTTCTACCGATTCCTGTTTACTGCTCAACGTTTTAGGACCCCTGTCAGGTAGGGCTAATAGAAGATATAGATCAATGAAAAGTAGTTACGAGGGTCATTCCAAAAGAAATGCACACTATGTTTTTAAAATCCATCTTTTATGCTACATGTTTCAAAGTTTTACACTGTGTAGATACATCCTTTAGGAACAATATTTTCATTTCTCCACATAATCTCCATCCCTCTCAACTGCCTTACGCCATCTTGCAACCAGCGTCTGTATACCCGCACGGTAAAATTATAGACCAACCTGTTGGAGCCACTGTTTGGCAGAGTGCACAAGGGAGTCATCACCTTCCAACCTTGTTCCACGAAGAGAGTCTTTCAGTTTCCCAAGGAGATGATAGTCACATGGAGCGAGGTTAAAATGGTTCAAATGGCTCTAAGCACTACGGGACTTAACACCTGAGGTCATTAGTCCCCTACACTTAGAACTACTTAAACCTAACTAACATAAGGACATCACACACATCCATGCCCGAGGCAGGATTCGAACCTGACTGTAGCGCCTAGAACCGCTCGGCCAATCAGGCCCATGGAGCCAGGTCAGGACTGTAAGACGGGTGGGTTGGGTTGGGTGGTTTGGGGAAGGAGACCAGACAGCGAGGTCATCAGTCTCATCGGATTAGGGAAGGATGGGGAAGAAAGTCGGCCGTGCCCTTGCAAAGGAACCATCCCGGCATTTGCCTGGAGCGATTTAGGGAAATCATGGAAAACCTAAATCAGGGTGGCCGGATGCGGGATTGAACCGTCGTCCTCCCGAATGCGGGTCCAGTGTCTAACCACTGCGTGTAAGGCGGGTGTTTCAGAGTTGTCCATCCGAGTTTTGTGATCACTTCCATGATTTTTTGACTGACATGTGGCCGTGCATTGTCGTGTAACAGCTAAACATCCTGTTTTTGCCGATGTGGTACAACACGACTCAGTCGAGCTTGAAGTTTCTTCAGTGTCGTCACATATGCATCAGAATTTATAGTGGTTCCACTTCGCACGATGTCCACAAGCAACAGTCCTTCGGAATCGAAAAACACCGTAGCCATAACTTTTCTAGCAGGAGATGTGGTTTTGAATTTTTTTTTTTTTTTTGTTAGGTGATTTGTATGATGCCACTGCATTGATTGCGTCTCCGTCTCTGGTGAAAAATGATGGAGCCATGTTTCATCACCTGTCACAATTATTCCAAGAAATTCATCTCCACCATTCTCGCACTGTTCCAAAAGTTCGCTGTACACCGTTTTTCTTTGTGAGCCACTGTCAACATCCTGGGAACCCACCTGGCACAAACCTTCTTTAACGCCAACACTTTCAGTATTCTGCAAACACTTCCCTCCCCTATCCCAAAGTAGCGTGACAATTCGTTGACTGCGATGCGTCTGTCAGCAGTCACCAATTCGTTAACTCTCTGCACATTGTCTGGAGTGTGTGCAGTACGAGGCCTGCCGCTGCGAGGACAATCCTCAATATCGCCGTGCCCGTTTTCATCACGTAACCTGCTTGCCCACCGACTAACTGTACTGCGATCGACAGCACCATCTCCATATATCTTTTTCAACCTCTTGTAGTTGTTTCCCACTGTCTCGTTTTCACAGCACAGGAATTCTGTGACAGCACGTTGCTTCTGAGGAACGTCAAGTGTAACAGCCAGCCGGCTGCGGTGGTCTAGCGGTTCAGTGCGGCTCTTGCAGCCGAGCGAAGCAGACGTGCGGTGTGTGCTCTCCGCTGTCAGAGAGAGCCCGCGCGCCTTGTTTACTTTCTTCGGCCGACACTAACGTGACGCCGTAGCGCTACAAGACCATGGCAAACCAATACAGAAGATCAACCTTGAAATTCACATTTCGGAACGACTTTACCCGACCAAAGGCGCTCGAAGTCGAACGCTTTTTAAAAGAGGAAGCCAAGATCCCGGCTGCCGACATTGTCGGCATTCATTTTTCGATCGTCAGTAGCACGGTCTACGTAAAGCTCATAAACGAAACTACATGCGACATGGTGCTTCGTGAGATGAAACAAGAACTCCGCTTCTGCCACGCAGATGGCAATGTTGGCAACGTCGAGGTTGGCCATGCTGCAATGGGACTGCGGACTATCCGCATATTCGAACTTCCATTTGAACTCCCGGCGGCAGAAGTTGTAGCGGCGCTCCGCCCCTACGGCACGGTACACGAACACGTGGCTGAAAAATGGACCCAGTTTAAGACGTATCCCGTACTCAATGGAGTACGCCAAGTGCGCATAGATCTACAACGACACGTGCCATCTTATCTACAGATAGGAGGATGCCGGGCCATAGTTATTTATGACGGCCAGCCGAAGACGTGTTCCGGATGCGGCAAAGAAGGACACCTTCGTTCCGAGTGCCTCCAGCGTCGGATCACACAACTCCCACCGAAGGACGTTGCACCACCAGCGGCGAAGACTGTTCTACCCGTGACTTACGCGGCGGCGCTCACGACGTTCTCCACACAACAGACACGACCGACCGCTTCAGCGGTACAAGAATCACTTTCCACGGACAAAAACCTGGATGATCCGCCGACCTGGCCAGTGGTGGAAAATAGTACTACCACTCTGGAGCTACCCAACGCGACAGACATTGACGCCGGCAAGATGGCAATTGATTCCCTTATTGTACCGACCGAAGCGTTTGTTCCGGCGGAGCGTGAGTCAGTGCCGTCTTCTGACAATGAAGGCCATGTACGGAAACAGCGATCACCGAAACGCCGAAAGCGCCGTCGTCGGACCGTGTCGGAACACAGCGGTTCGCATTCGACCGGGGAAGAACAACTGACCCCTCAAGAAGCCAGCCGCGAAGCTGGGGCTGTTTCCACTGACTCCAACCTTGCAGAACAGACAGAAAAACATGCAGCTTTCGAACATCAGCCCATTGACAGAAACAGTGAGCAGCGGGAAGGTACCGGTGCAGGCAGCGAAGTCGCCCGGTCCCTTACTACCAAACATTCCGAGGCTATGGAACATGAACAGACATCCGCGCCCGCTTCGTGGGCCGAGGACGTCGAGACACAAGATCCCGACCCGCGGCCAGCTGAGGCGCCGCCGGATCATGCAGCATAAGCAGCACAGGGAGGACCGCGTTTGGCGGGGGGTGACATTACTTCCGATGTTCGCTTCTCTCCAACTTCAACATGGATAACCTCGCCCAAACAACGCGTTGCCAGGCTTACCGCCTGGCGACAATGAATATCAACATGATCAGTTCTCCTGTCAAGATCCAACTTTTGAAAGAAACCATACGAGCCATGGGAGTTGACTTTGCTTTCCTACAAGAAGTGAAAACGACTGCACTCCCGCACTTTTACGGTTACGCCACACATGTGACGCCCGGTAGCCCTGCGGACACCGGAGTGGCGATATTAGTGCGTGATGGTATTGAAGTTACCGACGTCACGTTTCTTCCCTCCGCGCGAGGAATAGCATTTACGGCACTCAACACCCGATTCATTAATGTTTACGCGCCGTCGGGTACCACAAGATGTCACGACCGCGCCAGATTCTACTCCACAGATGTCGCTCCCCTTTTCCTTGGACGATACGACCACAGCGTCTTCGCCGGCGATTTTAATTGCGTACTTCATACCGAGGACCAAATCCCACATTACATGCCTTGCCCGGAACTGGGTGCGATGATCCAAGAACTTCACTTTTGCGACACGTGGGAAAAAGTCCACGGTAACCGCTCTGGCCACACTCATCTTACCAGTCATTCGGCCAGCCGACTTGACCGCATATATGTGTCACAAGATCTCACACAAGGTGTGGTGGACGCCGAATTATGGCCTCAAGCCTATTCCGATCACAGTGCCTATATCTGCACTATACACCTACGCCCCCAACAAGTCTGGCGCAGCAATGGCTTTTGGAAGCTCAACATAACTCATCTCCAGGACCTGGATTGCCGTCGGCAAGTTGCAGCAACGTGGACTGACTGTGAACGCCGCCACCCACGATACACCTCGACCCTGGAGTGGTGGCTCCTCTGTGCCAAGCCAGCAATCCGTAGGACACTTATGCGATATGGCAAGGACGTGACTGCGTGGCATCGACAGACCCTCGATTTTTACTACGCGGCACTCAGGGACCTCGACGCCTTACTCCCTTCCCCGGAGAGACAACATGACCAAAGCAGAATCAAGGCTCACATACTATCATTGACGAAGCGTCGACTAGAAGGTGCAGTAGTCCGCTCGCGACGACACGACCGAACGGTTGCAGAGGAACCCACTATGCACCACGTTGTGGCGGAAAAGCGCCGACAACGTCAACATTTAATCACACAACTCAGGACACACGACGGTCGCTTATGTACGACCCAAGCAACCATAGTAAAGGCGGTGGAGGATCATTTTCGTCATCTTTACAAGGAAAGAACCGTCATTGACGAGGCCACTACTGAAGTGTTACAGCAGATAACACGTACTATCGACGAGGCTACCGTGAATGCACTAACAGAGGAAATCTCACTCGAAGAAGTCGAAGACGCCGTGGACAAAGGTGCGGCCAATAAATCTCCTGGACCTGATGGATTGCCCATCGAATTCTACCGGACTTTCCGTGACCTCATGATGCCTCGCTGGGTTATAATGTTCCGCGAACTTATGTCTCCAGACTGTGTTGTGCCGCCAGCGTTTGTAGAAGGTCTCCTCATACCAGTACACAAGCCAGGTGGAGGGCTATCGATTAACGACTATCGGCCGCTTACAATGTTGAACGCCGATTACAAGATTTTCACCAGGATTATGGCGAGCCGTATTAAGACGACTTTGCCGATGATCCTCGCTCCAGAACAGACGTCGCAGGGGGGAGAAGCCAACATACACACGGCCACCGGTGACTGCAGGGACTTAATAGCGATCGCTTCTGCGTGCCGTCTGAGAGCGGCGATCGTCTCCGTCGATTTCAACCGCGCCTTTGATAGAGTGCACCAAAACTTCCTCCTACGAGTGATGGACTGTATGGGATTCCCCCCGGGACTCATCGACACCCTACGGCGTCTTTGGACCGCAGCCAGCTCACACGTCCAGGTCAATGGAAGGACGGTAGGACCAGTACCCATTAAGAGGTCTCTACGACAGGGTTGTCCCCTTTCTACCTACCTTTATGCAATCGCACTCGAGCCACTCCTAGGGGGCCTTAACCACCGCCTATCTGGCATCACGCTGCGGGACGTCACCTTTCGCTATAGGACATACGCTGACGACCTGCTACTGCTGGTTCGTTCCAATGACGAAGTTCAAAGCGTACTAACCTGGATTGAGCGATACGGACAGGCCGCAGGCAGTCTTCTGAACATCAACAAGTCGGCGGCGTTGGACATTGGGCGTGGTCTCGGACCGGAAGCCCTCGCTCCCCTCCCACCAGTTTCTGATCTGCGATATTTGGGCATCACATTCAAGAAAGATGTACGTCAAACAGCTGCAGCAAACTACCGACGGTTATTACAGATCATACGCGCAATGGTGCGACAGAACCTGCTCCGGGACTTGAATCAGCTACAACGTGTTGAATACTTGAACCTCCACGTAGCTTCCAAACTCAACCACGTGGCACAGGTCCTCCCACTACCGCTGCAGATAGGTCGCCGGCTTCAGGCGGCCTTCAGTTACTACGTTTCGGCAGGTCATATCTTTAAAGTACGATACGACACTCTTACCCTCCCAGTGCACAAAGGAGGGCTGGGATTGGTCAACGTCAGGGCGAGAGCAGCTGCCCTTTACATGAGCAACATGAGGAAACGATGGAAAAGTCAATATACCTCTCTCACGGGTCGTTTATTACAGGTTCTGATGCCAGCCTCTAACGTCCCGCCGGTGTCGGTTGCGCACGTCGCACCACAGCTCTCCCATGTGTCGACCTTCATTCTTGATTACAGCTATGTCAGCTTGAACCTCTCCGCCACACGTCCACCGAAGGCGAAAGATTTTTATACCAACCTTCTGCGGGCTGTTCACCATAACGTGGTGGAAAACAAGTACCCTACGGTTCACTGGCCAATTGTGTGGAAAACGATACACCACCACTTTCTGTCATCCACGGTGCGTTCGAAGTGGTATCAGATCGCCAACAAAAAATATGCCACACGCCAGCGACTTCACACTATCGGACTGGCAGACTCCCCATATTGCCCAGATTGTCACCTTTTGGATACTGATGAACATCGTTTTACTTGCGCATCATCGTCCGGAGTTTGGCGACTAACACAGAAGATACTGGCTTGTTACCTCCGGGTTACACCTGATATGATTGACCCGCAGACCCTACTCTGTCCCGATGAAACTTACTTTCCGGCTGCAAAATATCATGCGCTTACATGGTTCAAGGGACTTACCATCGCCTACATCTTTAGCGACGGAGAGAAAGAGCAGATTGATTACTGGTGGTTCCTACAAAATGCTCACAATGCCCTCGACCGCACACCGAAATACCGTACGCTCTTCGCAAATTATTTACGCAGCGTTTTCGTTAACCCCCCACTCAGCTGGGGAGTGCCAGGCTGTGGTTAATGTGCTGTGCCGCATCACACTAACGGCTCAACGTTATGCCTTGTCAGCTATGACCAAAGGAAGAGACAAGCTGCTGCAAGGCTACTGTTTTCCTTGCGGCACTAGTGAAGCAGAGTGCCTCCGTTGCAGATGCCCTTCAAAGGCGCTATTGGAGATTTCAGATAACGATGGCAAGGCTCCAAGTGGAACCAGTTACATTATTGAAGAACCTTTTAGTTAGAATTACATCAGTGGTTTATATTTTTATTTTTTTTGATTACTCTTTTATGCCACCTTTGTTGTTGTAACACTTACTTGTAACACTTAGTTACTAGAATTCTCATTGTACACGCTCCCTAAATGTAATCATATAAAAAAAATAAGAAAAAGTGGCAACGAATAGCCCTAACCTTGATTCCCATACTTCCCCTGGTCTATAGGCAGCTCTCTGGGGTGGGCTTACTCAGGAGCCAACGCCTGAAGTGGATCAAATTTTTTTTGTTATAGGGTGACAAGTGGCGGTGGCACTTAGGTTTCTTTTTTATTTTCTTATTTTTTTATTTTTTTAGTTCCATTTTCCTAATGGGCTTTTTAAGGGAAAAAAGTGGTCCAAAAATGGGGTAGCGTCTAACAAAAAAAAAAAAAAAGAAGGGGTAGCGTCTATAAAAAAAAAGTAAAAAAAAAAAAAAAAAAAAAAAAAGCGGTTCTAGGCGCGCAGTCCGGAACCGCGCGACTGCTACGGTCGCAGGTTCGAATCCTGCCTCGGGCATGGATGTGTGTGATGTCCTTAGGTTAGTTAGGTTTAAGTAGTTCTAAGTTCTAGGGGACTGATGACCACAGATGTTAAGTCCCATAGTGATAAGAGCCATTTGAACCATTTTTTTTTTTTTTTTTTTTTTTTTTTTTTTTTTTTTTGTAGGAGCCATCTTGAAGACATGCTGTGACGGCGCCACTCACGGGAACAGGTTGAACTAAGTTTGAAAACAAGCGGGAAGGATTTATCTACACACTGCAAAACTTTCACACACGCAGAATGGAAACCGTATTTTTACAAAAATAGTGTGCATTTCTTTTGGAGTGACCCTCGTAGCTTCAGCCGGCGCGAGAGCGTTACGGCACGGAGATGCTCAACAGTGGCAGACGCTGCCAAGAGAGGAGTTGTGCACCACGGAGAGGTTTGCTATCGAAATTTCCAGAGAGAGAGAGAGAGAGAGAGAGAGAGAGAGAGAGAGAGAGAGAGAGAGAACTTTCCGGAAAGCGTTGGACAACATATTACTCCCTCCCAAACAGGTCTCACGAAACGACCACAAGAGAAATTAGAACTAATCCAAAGGTTTACCGACAAACATTCTCCCCTGCGGCATTCGCGAACTGAACAAGGGAAGAGTTGGGTGTTACTTAGTGGTATCAGAAGTACACTCCGCCACAGACCGTCTGATGGCTTGTGGAGTACTGATGTAGGCGTGGATAATATCACTGTCTACTGTCGACAAATTATATTCAACTTCCCAGAAACATTTCATCACATTTCTTGATCCTGGAAACGTGTATTTTTGTGGAAAGACTAGCGAGGGGAAATTCGTTTGTACAAGTTTGGAAACAAGCTTGACTGTACACTTGAACTGTCGTGATTTTTATGGATAACCGACTGTACCTTTCCTAGTACACCCTCAATATTCTCTCTCAGACCTTTCCTGTACAATCGTCCCTAACAGGTCTTATACATATGCTCCGAGAGGTATGGAATAGAAATTGCGTTAAACAAAAAGGAAAGTACAGTGTAACTGAGGTCAACCTGTGAAGCATTTCGAACTCCGTACATCTTTGTGGCGGGGAACCACGGCCATTAATTACAAAGAGTACCACAAAAAAATTCGTCGTTTTAAAGATGTCAAATTATTCATTCGTACTGGCCTCGCATCAATAATACAGGTGCAATGACACACTACCAAAGAAGCTTTATCAGGAATCCATTGTATGCGATGGTCGCAGTGAACATTAACTCTGCTACTTGCTAAAGTCAGTGATATCAACGAGTCAATGGTAAGAATAGGAAAAGTCCTTCACACTTCTTTAGACAGAGGCAATAATTGGCGTTATTTTACTCTGACTACTCAGGAGTCTTTTCAGATCTCAAGGTTTTGGCGCATCTTCGTGGTTGTTCGTAGAATATACTGAAAGTTTGTCTCCCTCAGCGAATCTCTCTACATCGAGTGAATGAATATAAGCAAGTTGTAACCTCCCCACACAATTTTTGAAAAGTCAATGTTAATGAAAATGTAACCTCCAGGCAAGAATATGAAAGTCAATGTTAAGTGAAATGTTCTCTTCCCACAAAACTGCATAATAAAAATGAACCAAGAGTAACCTGCTTGCAAAATTAAGAATAATAATGGCCCAAATGTAAACTCCCCACGAACATTAACTAATGTAGATTGCTCATTAAACCCACAATAAAATTAATTAAATAATGAAGCATAAACTATGTGTAACATCTGAACACAAATAATTAAACCTGACAGATTTTATAAGGGCAGCGGCGCTGACCTTCGGCCCTGTGCGATAATTGAACCTGAACACAAAAACCAAAATTCTTACATCAGTAAACTCCATCAATATCTGCTCTTATTTTTCGGCACATCTCCGTACAGTGCTGGCCCATGTTTAATTTTAATTCTTGGAGGGAATGCATAGGAAGTTTAAAACAGTTACTTTATAAGAAAATTATTATTGGGGCAATTCTTCAACAAATTAATTACAATTAACATATGTCATTAGCTGAGCGCAATGCTGCTTCATTACCTTCTAAAACAATATACCTCGTCCTGAATCGTGACCAGAGATGGAAGGAGAGCACGCCGCCGACGCATGCCGACGGCCGCTCAGTACAACTGTCCACTCGCTACAACTACTGCCGACAGAGTGCAACTCGCAACTGAACTACTCTCTCTGCCCCTTCCACACACGCTACTGAACTCTCGCGCGGTCAAGCGCAGACTAGCAACGATAAATAACTCTCTGGTCAGAGATTCTGTCATGCCTCGCCATCGCTGGTACGAATACATACGTGTTTCATAACCCTCCACTGGGGGGGCAAAACTTTGGCAGCGATGGTGAGTCATTTGGACTTGCCATGAGCAACAAATTTTTTTCTTAACTAATTAACTTTACAATTACAGAATATATACAGATATATAACATGAAGTAAATATGGTGCACATGCACCGAGTACAAAACATATTAGGCAATAACAAAATGTGAGTACAAAACATATTAACAAATGACGTAAGTGCACATGCACTGAAAAATTCTTCAAAGTTTTCACAACAAATAGACATAATGAGTACAAATCTCTTGACAAATGACATTAGTGCACATGTACTGTAGTTCAGAACATATCAGCAAATCAAAAAAAATGTATTGGTCATGAATACAAATCATATTAGCAAAAAAATGATTTTCACTATGTTTCAAGAATTAGGATAGGAAAGGGAAGGATTGCATCATGGTTGTAGCACTTTAGGTTGCACGCAGCTGCACTGAAAGTCCATATTTTTCTACTGTAGCACAACACCAAGTGAAACAATCTGAAGTTCTTTTCCCAGAAGTATTTATCAGCGTAGCCAAGACACTGAAATGTCGTAGTAATATTCCATGTTATCATTTTGGCAGTACATTAGGGACACCAAACAGTGGGACCGTAATAACATCTCCCTCGCTTACAGTGGTGGACAGCATGTCGTGTCAACACCACGTTCTTGTAAGGTACACCAACGTAGAATTAGTGCAAAAACCAAATATAGTGTTCCATGATCAAGAGGATATACAGGACAAACGGATATTGCAGTAATTCAAGGTAGTTAGGTCAGAAGGTGAAGGACGTTAAGTCACATACTAGTCTTCACTGAGAATTACATTAGTAGTTTGCGGCATTCATTGCCCAGTTATTGAACATTTCTGTACCATGTATGTAGTATTACAGAATAATGTTCATAGATTGGCGTTTTACAGAGAACATTGGCACTCATTGCCCAATTATATTACATAATAATATTCATGTGGCATAGTACAGAGAACATTGGCACTCATTGCCTAATTATAAATCATCAGAAGTCATTACATAATTATATTCATGTGGTGTTTTACAGAGAACATTGGCACTCATTTCCTAATTACAAATCATCAGAAGTCATTACTGAAAACAGGAGGTAGTCGATAACATAGTATTACAGAATAATGTTCATAATTAATCATTAGTCATCTCAATACAGTAATCACTAGCATTCATTTCCCAGTTACAAAGCATAAAACAGGAGGTAGTCATTAACATAGTATTACAGAATAATGTTCATAATTAATCATTGGTCATCTCAATACAGTAATCAGTAGCATTCATTTCCCAGTTACAAAGCATAAAACAGGAGGTAGTCAATAACATAGTATTACAGAATAATGTTCATAATTAATCATTGGTCATCTCAATACAGTAATCAGTAGCATTCATTTCCCAGTTACAAAGCATAAAACAGGAGGTAGGCAATAACATAGTATTACAGAATAATGTTCATAATTAATTATTGGTCATCTCAATACAGTAATCAGTACCATTCATTTCTCAGTTACAAAGCATTATTATTAGTAATCATTGGCAATCATTGGTCATCTCATTACAGTAATCAGTAGCATTCATTTCCCAGTTACAAAGCATTATTATTATACTGTAACTATTACTCAAAGTCTGTGATTGGAAAACATCATTCAGTATTACTCATAACTCTTTTAAATTGGTAGCATTATTTGGGACTGGTAATACTTTCCTTTTTTTGTGTTAGCAATGCATTGCGTTGGGTAATTACAGGGGAAAGAAAAAAAATTGCTTTTGAGTTGTTGCTGTAAATGAAAATGTGTAACGTCCTTCGTCATGAGTCAGCTGTAGCAAGATTATGAAACAAGTAGAGTATATGTAATCACCTTCATAAATGACATAGACTTAATGAACAACTGTTTATAGCACATTAATTTCATAAATAATTTCTCCTGCAAAAATATACAAAAATGGATTATTAAACTGAAAGAAGAAACGCATTTTATGCTGAAAAGTAATGAACTTCGAATTAACAGGTAGTGAAATGTGTATAAAAAAATGTGTTCCATAGCTGTCCCTTCCAAAACCTTCAGTTATCATACTATGCAATACAATACCTACTGTCAAAACGAACTGCAACAAATACTTAAATAATTACATAGCATAAATACATAACTTCAACACTATCCTCATCTGTAAAGAAAAAACTTCATTATCCATCACTTCATTATCTATATTATCATAACTCCATTATTATCATCACCTGTAAAGAAAAACTTCATTATCCATAGTAGCATATTCTTCATCATTATTCATCAGCATTCATTATCATCTGCAAAAAATCACTTCATTATTCATTATACAACTATTCCTTATTTCTATCACATTTCATCACTAAAACTAAGATGTGTAGTTCTGTCTGACAGCCTGCATCAACTGCCTCGTATTCTGAAAGAAAAAATTAGTTAAGACTGCTATTCTACGATGTGTATAGTATATTCTTGTTAATGCTTGTTAATTCTGATCCATTTACTCTTCATCACGAAGTATTGAATTCTCTTTCGTTCATTCCGAAGGTGAAATTTCCATTTCTGTTTAATTTATTTTGTTTACACGTTATTTCTTTCTGAAAATGATGAACAAAGATTAATGTCTTGCATTTACATAATATACTCACTAAATAATGACTGGTTTATGGTAACATAACTAAGCATACAGCATAACATGACAGAAAACGTAATATGTGAAAAAAATAGATAGTGTTCAGAGGCAAAAATGTACCCAGTGTATCACAATGTAGCAGTAAAGTAGTTACGGTGTTGAGATATCATAAGGCAAAATGTCAAAGTCAACTGGTGTTTGCTAGATCTTAACTATTTCATAGTGCATACAAACAAAATATGAAAACAATCGTACAAACATAAAAAAAATGATGACAAGAAATGTGGCCTTCTTTGTGTTCAGCTTGTATGTTGTGTAGTTAATAGAGGCGAGAATTGGAGAATTTAATAGAGAAAAAATTTGATAAAATTAATATATCACTAGATAGAATTGCATAATTATTCGTAACATACGTAATTTTATCTGGAAAATGTGCACGGTCTAATGTGTAACGACAAGAAAAGCGACCTGCTAACCTTACCTTGCCGGGCACTTGCCAAGAAAAAATACGATAATCATCAGTAAGTAGTTACATAAATATAATTGCATAAGTGGTCATAAAATGTGTAAATTCATCTGTGAAAATATGCACGGTCTGATGTGTAACGACAAGAAGAGCGACCTGCTAACCTTACCTTGCCGGGCACTTGCCAAGAAAAAATACGATGATCATCAGCAAGTAGTCGTGTGAATATAATTGCATAAGTGATCATCAAATTAGCAAATTGCATTATAGCATGTTAAATCATAAAGTATCTTCATTCAATAAAAGGTTTGACGTTTGACCAGTGGTGGTTTCCTTTCGATTTTCTGGTTCTCAAAGTTTCGACGTGTACAACATTAGGGTGAGGAATGCTGCGAATTCGATATGGACCTGCGTATAGAAACTCAAATTTACTGCATCTACTCTTTCCTTTGTTGGATAAATAGTGTGTACGTACTAATATCTTCTGTCCAATGTGAAAAACCTGTTTTTGCTGTCTTCTCCGGCGCTCTGCGGCACGTTTGATGTTGTTCAGGGCAATGTCAATTATTTCATGGTGTCGTAGTCGACGAGATGTAGGAAATGTTACTAATTCTTTAATTTTATTATGTGGTTCAACATTTTTCAGTATAACAGACGGAGATAGCATAGTGGATTCATTTGGTATGGAATTAATTACATCCTGGAATGAGTGTATGTGTGTGTCCCAATCAATATGTCTTTTGTGGCAGTATATTCTACACAGTTTACCAATTTCTTTCATTAATCGTTCACAAGGGTTCGAAGAAGCATGGTACCTGGATATATAGATCGGAGAAATGTTTCTAACTCGTAACATACGTGTCCATATAACAGATCGAAATTGTCATCCATTGTCGGAAATTACTTTCATCACATGCCCTACATGAAATAGAAAATGTTTTACAAATGCTTTCGAAACAGTTTTAGCTGTAGCTTTGCGTAACGGAGTGAAGGTAACAAATTTTGAAGTGAGTTCAACAGCGACAAAGATATAGCAAAAACCTCTATTATTTCTGGGAATTGGACCAAAAATGTCTACAACGGCCATGTGTCTTAATTTAACAGGTACAATGGGATATAATGGAGGAATATGTGAAGTCGTGTCTGATTTAGCTTTCTGGCAGATTTTACATGACGCTAAAACTCGTCGTATACGCTTTTCCATGTTGGCAAAATAACAGTTCTGTCTCAGTATAAGAAAACATTTTCTAGCTCCGTAATGTGCGTAACTTAAATGAGTATACCAGATTAATTTGTTAAACAGCTCGTCAGGAACGCATAATAACCAATTGTCGCTGTCAGGATGAGAGCGGCTAAACAGAATGTCATTGCGTACAGTGTAATGGTTTCTAATGGTAACATTATTCCTATCTTGCCAGAGGTGTTTAATCTCTTTCCACACGTTGTCTTCACTTTGCTCTTGTGCTATGTCCTGTAATGACGACGAAATAAAATTTTCAAATGCAACTTGTTGAATGTACATGACGCTGAAATTTGCTTTACAGAAGTTGGTTGCGATGTCCTGCTGATTGTTGCCGAGAGAACGAGATAGTGCGTCTGCTACAGCATTTTGTGTGCCGGGAATGTGAACAATTGTGAAATTAAATTCCTGCAAGTAAAGTTTCCATCTGCTTAATCTGTCGTGTGTAAATTTAGCCGAAAGTAAAAATTGTATCGCTCTGAGGTCTGTGTAGACTGTGGTGTGTCTTCCATACAGAAAATGCCTAAATCTTGTAAAAGCCCAAACAACACATAATGTTTCCAGTTCTGTAACAGAATAATTTCGTTCAGCAGGTGACAGAATGCGACTTGCAAATGCGATGTTTTTAATTACTGTAGAGCCATCTTCTTCAATTTCCTGTAAAATATATACGCCTAAAGCGGTGTTAGAACTGTCGGTGGCAATACAAAAATTTCTAGTAAGATCTGGGTGCGATAAAAGTGGTGCATTCAACAAGGCTTCTTTCAGGTTCACAAATTCAGAGTGTGCTTGCCTATCCCAGGACCAAATACTGTTTTTACCTGTCAATTGGCATAATCTGGAGGTATCTAAAGCAGAGTAATGAATAAATTTACGAAAAAAATTAATTAAACCCAAAAAACTGCGTAGTTGTTTTTTCGTCGTAGGAACAGTAATGTCACGTGAAGCTTGAAGTTTTTCCGGGTCAGGCGTAATGCCTTCTGCTGAAATTATGTGTCCAAGAAATTTTATAGAAGTTTTGCCAAAATGCGATTTACTGAGATTAACTGTGAGTCCTTGTGCACGAAAAGTTTGCAACAGTTGTTCAAGAATCAGATTCTGCTCAGACCAGTTAGCTTCTGCAATAAGAATGTCGTCTACGTACGTTGTGATTCTGTCTTTAAGTTCTGTCGGAAATATTGTGTTCAAACCGCGAATAAAAGCTGCTGAAGAAATTGTTAAGCCGAACGGTAATTTACAAAATTGATAACAGTCACCAAAACAGAGAAATGATGTGTACTTTCTGCAGTTCGGATGGAGCTGAATTTGCCAAAATCCCGATTTCAGATCTAATGTAGAATAAATAGCAGTACCGTGAAATTTCTGTAGAAGTTCCTCTAGTGTCTGTGGTCGATCTGTTTCATTAATAATGATGTCATTGATGTGACGTGAATCAAGCACGAGGCGAAGTGAGCCATCTTTTTTCTTAACAATATGTAGCGGGTTTATGTACGGACTAACTGCCGGTTCAATAATTCCTTGGTCAAGCGTATCCTGCAATTCTTTCTTAACCTGTTCTCTATGGATATATGGAATGGGATAATGCTTTGCTTTAAATGTGTCGTGCTGTTTGACTTGAAATTCATACATAAAACCGGACATAGTACCAGGAATGTTGTCGAAGACTGAAGCTTGCTGTAAAAGAATTTTGTGTAGTTGAGTGCGTTCGTCGTCTGTATTTGCACTGCTTTGTTTGACTTTATCAGAAATCATCTGTATTACGTCATAGTCAGCTTCGTCTGGAGTATTATAGTTATGCACGTACATATCTGTGAACAATGTGGAATTACAGTCTATGTTACGTGTTGCGGAAATGACCTCAGTACAATTAATTGTTTGTTCTTCCGCAGATAAAGAATGCTGAAATTCTAAAGCCAATTGTACATTTTAATCCTTCAACATTAAATAGGAATTTTGAAAATCAATAATTGCGTCGTGTTGTACCAGAAAATTAGTACCTAAAATAACGTCTGTTGTCAATAAAGGAACAATCCAAAAATTTGAGTGAAATGTATGACCTGCAACACAAAATGATAAATGTGTCTGTAATTTTACATCTACTCCTTTACTCGATACTGCTCCTTTCACTTTCGTTTTGCCTAACGGTAATGTAGGATAGGTATTCTCTTTGTTACACTCGTTGAAAGTTTCTTCATTTATTACTGACATAGGTGATCCAGAATCGATTACTGCTGAAAATTTCGATGAACCAATTTTAATTTCGATGACAGGGTGTGAAATAGTTTTTTGAACAACTGGTCTTTCCTGCAAAAGAGTGTCTCTGATGTCGTCAAAAGTAATTACATTTTCGTGAACAACATTCTGCGTGTCAAAAGTAGTGCTTGGGTTACTGGAAGGTGCGACCTGTACAGTATATAGTCAAATTCTATCTGACGTGTTATTATTGTCAGGAGAATTCTGTGGCATTTCGACTATTTGAACTGTTCTGTTATTTCTTCCAGACGTATTACGTTCTGGATGATACCTACCGTCGGGTTCATTCATGAGAATATGTTCTTGCGGATGATTTTGCTGTTGGTAAGACCGACTGTTATTATATGTACGCTGAAAATTTTGCTCATTATTTTTACGTCTGTCGTGTTAGTCATTCCTATACGGTGCATTGCGATAGGAATTGAAATTCTGTGTTTTCTGCACGTAGTTACTTCGTTGCTGCCGTGCGTTACTATTTGTTGGAGCTGAGACTATACGTGCACGCGGCGAAACATTAAAGTTTGGTTGACCTTGTAGACTACATTGTTGGTTAGGTATACTAACCGGCTCGCTTTCATGCTGTTGCGGTGAAAAACGTCTATTGTAACCAAAATGCGTTCGCTGTTGCTGATAATTTTACACATGAAATGGAAATGAAGTCCCATGCTTCTTTACAGAGCGTAGGGGAACGATGCGGGAGACCCGCACCGCTTTACTAGGCAAGGTCCTCATGCCTTCCTCCGACCGTAATGGGAATGAATGATGATGATGAAGACGACACAACAACACCCAGTCATCTCGAGGCAGGAAAAATTCCTCACCCCGCCGGGAATCGAACCCGGGACCCCGTGCTCGGGAAGCGAGAACGCTACCGCGAGACCACGAGGGGCGGACAGTTTTACACATACTGATGATTATAATTTTTATCTGTTATACAAATTACGCTAGTAGTTCTGGAGTGCCTAATGAAAATTGTCACTTTCGGTAAAATTTGTCACATCGGGTTTTCTTTACACTTTACTTAATTCTAGTTAGAGCAATAGTTAAAGAGCTGTTTTAATAGATATAAAGGATAGTAGAAGAGAAGGCAGCAGTGCAGAAAACTAAAGATGAAACAGCAGTACTACAGCTCGGGGCCCTATGCACGCTACGGCACATATTCATTAAAGCGTAATGAATCCCCTGAGGTCGATTATGCGCTACAAATACATTTTAGCTTTTGCGTTACAGGCAATGCCGGTGAAAATTCAAAAATAAATGGCTGTATCCACGCTAATTGTAGTTTCTGTATTATAGGCAATGCTATTGAAAATACAAAAATAAATCGACGTATCCAGTTTAAAGCGTGTACCTGTGTTCTATCATTATTAAATTCCTTAGATTCTCTTACACATACAAATTGCTTATAATCAACGTTCTCATCACTGAATGTGTGAGCAGGTTCACGATTGTGTGAGAATCTGTTTGTCTGTGTCATTTCAGATTTTAAGTTGTGTAGCTTTTCAGATTTTAAGTCGCGTACCTTTTCGGATTTTAAGTCGCGTAGTCTCTGTAAACAGTATAAGTTGCACTGGCTGTACGAGTGTGAGAAATGTTCGGAATGGCACGTATTCTGTGACGTGTTATTAACTGAAATAATTTTCATTTCTGCTACTTTAATACTTTCGTCAATTTAGCCGATCTGTTGTTCAAATTTCTTATCGTTTTCCGTATCCAGCGTGTGTGACAGTTCTGGTGACTTTAAATTAAACTCGTCGTGTAGCTGTGCTCTGTCGTTTTCGAATACTTTAGATTTTCTTACGGATAAGAATTGCTCGTGATCGCAGCGTGGCGTATTCTGTGACGTATTAGTGACTGAAACACTTTTCATTTCTGTCACTTTAATACGCTCGTCAATTTGGTTGTTCTGTTGCTCACATTCATTATCGACTTCTGTATTCAGAGTGTGTGAAATTTCTGGTGACTTTAATTAAACTCGTCGCGTATCTGTGTTGCGTTTCTATGACATTGTACAGTGACTGCATTAATTTCGTCTCTATGTGATTCTGTTGTGCCTACACGTGTACTACTTAATTCTTGTGCAACAGTTCCAACTTCTTCATTACTGTTATTAGGAAAAGCCTTAATTTCGTCACGTAATTGTTCTTTCGTGTCATGACATTGCACGGTAACAGCTGTAATCTGTTCACTAAGTTGTTTGTTCTGTTCATTAACGTTGTCGTGTTTTTCGTTCGGCTGTTTGCAACTTTCATACCACTGTCTGATCATTTCAATAAGTTGTGTGAAACGCTTGTCTATTATTTCATTCATCTTTTCGGAAAGTTTTTAATTAAGTGGTTTATCCGATTCATTAAAGTTATCTTGTTTTTCATTTACCAATAATGCCTCAACTCGTTCCGTTCCAAAATTACCTACTCTATTCTCTGTGCTGTTTGATGGCGTACCTGCAATTGTCACGTTTTGTGTAACCATTTGGTTATTCTGTGATTCTTGAATAGGTTTGCCAATCGGATGTTCACTGTTAGTCACTAACTCGGAATTAAATAAATTCGTCCTACTTTGAGTATCCTGTACATTTTCATTAGAAAAATTCGTCTGTTTGTCACGTAAAACCTGCAAACCGGGTGCGTTGAGCTGGGCAGCGCTCATTGCAACAGAACGCCCCGCGTCATCAATTGTCGTTAAATTAACAGAGGAGACAATCGAATTCGTTTGTTCATCACTAGGATCAAAATCAGCATTAGTGGTCGGTACACACTGATTGTCAGTAAACGGAGGATTATCATCATTACACTGCGTGTCACAAGTACTATCGGTCAAGTTGTTTAACTCGTTATTTCACTCATTATACCTCGCGATGTACTATTCACAGTTTTTCGCGGCATTTTTACACTAGTCACAATTATTCACAAATGAGACAAAGACAATGCAAAATCCAACAAATACAAATACAACAAAGAGCAACGAATTGCCGATGATCTGTGGAAGAAAGTGACAAAGTTAGTAAAAGCGTTGCGCCAAATGCTAATTATATTTAAGTAAATAAGAGCAGATATCTGACTACTTATCAGAAGATTCACAAAGAAATACGATCCTGGTCCGGATGTCGCCAAGTGTAACCTCCCCGCACAATTTTTGAAAAGTCAATGTTAATGAAAATGTAACCTCCAGGCAAGAATATGAAAGTCAATGGTAAGTGAAATGTTCTCTTCCCACAAAACTGCATAATAAAAATGAACCAAGCGTAACCTGCTTGCAAAATTAAGAATAATAATGGCCCAAATGTAAACTCCCCACGAACATTAACTAATGTAGATTGCTCATTAAACCCACAATAAAATTAATTAAATAATGAAGCATAAACTACGTGTAACATCTGAACACAAATAATTAAACCTGACAAATTTTATAAGGGCAGCGGCGCTGACCTTCGGCCCTGTGCAATAATTGAACCTGAACACAAAAACCAAAATTCTTACATCAGTAAACTCCATCAATATCTGCTCTTATTTTTCGGCACAGCTCCGTACAATGCTGGCCCATGTTTAATTTTAATTCTTGGAGGGAATGTATAGGAAGTATTACTTGACTTGAAATGAATCTTCTTGTTTAAAACAGTTACTTTATAAGAAAATTATTATTGGGGCAATTCTTCAACAAATTAATTACAATTAACATATGTCATTAGCTGAGCGCAATCCTGCTTCATTACCTTCTAAAACAATATACCTCGTCCTGAATCGTGACCAGAGATGGAAGGAGAGCACGCCGCCGACGCATGCCGACGGCCGCTCAGTACAACCGTCCACTCGCTACAACTAGTGCCGACAGAGTGCAACTCGCAACTGAACTACTCTCTCTGCCCACTCCACACACACTACTGAACTCTCGCGCGGTCAAGCGCAGACTAGCAACGATAAATAACTCTCTGGTCAGAGATTCTGTCTTGCCTCGCCATCGCTGGTACTGAATACATACGTGTTTCAAAGTGCGAATATAACGTATCGTCGTGCATGGGCTAATATGCATCACTCCAGAAGGAAGGCGTCCGCACACAGTATACTACTACTGAATGTCAACAGGAAGACTGCCGAACCTCATGTCCATCTGATTGACGGGTCAGAATTAACAGCAGTTCGGTCTCGTGTCGTTTGTGCAGTGCAGAACTTTCGTATTTACGAGGGCGCACAGAAAAGTAATGCCTCAGAACTTTTTATTTCAGAAGTCTTAAAGCTTTTGAAACAGGACAACTTTATTAAGATTTTACATCTTCATCCTTCATGTCTACACATTGACAGCCCTCCGCCGCTAGAGGGTTCCGAACTGTAGTGTGTCACATAGCGGTGTGCAACGTAGCTATATTCGTGCGTGGGAAACAGGGCGCTGCAGTAGAGTTTCAACATGACAATGCCGGACCACACGTGCGCTGCGAAATCTGGAACAATCCGACGCCTTGGCTTGACTGATATCGATCACCCTCCATACCGCTTCGATCTGGCCCCAACCAATATTCATCTGTTTCCAAAACTTAAAGAGCACCTTCGAGGACTTCATTTCGATAGTGATGAAGTGGTCCAAGCAGAAATGACGTTTACGCTGCGTCAAAAAAGTGAGATAATCTACAGTGGCGGTATGAACAAAGTGATATCTGCCTGGGGAAAGTGTGTCCGTCACCAGGGTGACCACTCGGAAAAAAAATGTAGACATGAAGAATAAAGATGTAGAACGAAAATAACGTTTGTCTTATTTAAAGAGTTTTAAGGGTTTTCACATAAAGAGTTCGGAGGCGTTAGTTTTCAGCATGCCCTCGTAACTCGACAGCGTGGAGCGCAGTCTGGGTATGAGGAACGGATTGTCACCAGTCCTCTTAACCTTGTCCGTATTTTTTTGGTACAATAATTTTGGATCTTATTGTCGTGATAAATAAAAATGAACATGAATTAGCCGGCCGCGGTGGCCGTGCGGTTCTAGGCGCTGCAGTCCGGAACCGCGGGACTGCTACAGTCGCACTTTCGAATCCTGCCTCGGGCATGGATGTGTGTGATGTCCTTAGGTTAGTTAAGTTTAAGTAGTTCTAAGTTCTAGGGGCCTGATGACCTAAGATGTTAAGTCCCATAGTGCTCAGAGCCATTTCAACCCTTTTTTTTTTTTTTTTTGAACATGAATTGATATCAAAAAGTGCGAACGGGGACATGAAACAAGCAGGGCTGTCCAATGAAGCTGCAACACCAAACAGACATACTACGTGCTCGCATACTTAAATGATTCGGATTGAGCGCTACCATACAAAGCGGGGAGCAGTAGTAGTATCTAAATTCTGTGTACAAGGAAAGAATGGGCATGAATTTTATCTTGGAACTCTTCCATTGGTCCGTGATTGCATACAAAAAACAATATAGGAATTGTGGGTCCACCTTGATGCAAAACACTTTTGTTACATTTTTTAAATTTATTCCACGAACGAGTTTCAGCGACAGATATCACCATTATCAGTGGGTTCCTTAATTCTTATTTACTGTACGTCAAAGCAAGCTTTTGAGATTGTTGTTGCTGTTTGCCGCATATTACTGTGTTTTTCTGTTGCCGTTTTTCTCGACATACATCATGCCATCTGGAAGTTGGAACCAAGTTTGACCCACGACCGCCATATTAAATATTACGCAGTTGGATCCTCACTCGAAGATCGAATTTGAGAATGTGAGAATATCACGTAATGCCTCGTGTTCGAAGGAGAAACGTTTCAACAGTACTGGTGGTGTAGGGAAGCAGCCTACTCACGCCGTAGTAAATTCACATCAGTCTTTCCACTGTGTGCCAGCCAGTCCGCTGTAAGTAGGTCTGACGTGATAAATGTTGCGCAATATTTTTAAAATCAAATAAATAACCTGAAACGGTTCTAGCATGTCAGGAGTAATACTAAATTAATATGTGTTGAATATCAGTTCGATAACTTTAGCCATTTTCGAAATTTGGACGTTTTTCTGTAAAAATCATTGGCGCAACAGAAAAGAACTAGAGACCTAAAAATTTATATTTAGATTCCTTTTCCATTAATAATTTAATAGAAACAGTACTTTGGATTTCACAAATTAAAATTTTAGTGGAAATTCATGATTTTCTGGTTTTTGTCTTAAAAATTGAGGAAGCAAGATAGATTAAGTAGGCTAATAAATAAGGCTAGGATGTTTATATTTAAGTAGAATGGAGATCCGCTATAACCATAAAGATGTGAGTAGTTTCATTTGAATAACTATAAAACTATAGCGATAGCGTATCTCCAATGGGCAAGTTCAGAGCTCATCTACTGCGTGCAGTGTAATTAAATTAATTCTCTCGCCCAAAATATTTAACTTAGCCACGTCAAACTTTTATAATGATAACTTACCTGTGTGTTGAATGCACATTTAAATTGGGAGTTTCATCGGCCATCAGCAAAAGAAGCTATGATTTATTCAATAACTGAATGTGGTGCATTACTAGCCCAGCGGCTAGTCGGGAGAGCCGATTTGATCAGGCGTTCCCTTAGCCGTCCACACCGCGGCTTTATACATAAGAACGCTGTGCGAGGTAAACAAGGCCCCCAGTTCTCCCCAGACGCTGAATAGCACACCGTCTGTGTCAGGAATCGCATCGCGTCGGTATCATTGCTATAAACAGCCTCGGATGCCGTATCAAATTGCTTGGGATACGCATAACCATGAAATCATTTTCGAGTGAAGTGTTAATTCTGGGATGACTTTAATTATCGATCTTCAGTTTGTGTATGTCGTATTTTCACGTGCCGCCGCGGGACAAACATTCTACCATTATTTAGCGTGGCGTTTGATGAACCTTATCATCAAATTATGGCGAGCATTCACTTAAACATTTAATTTTGGACAGTTATAGTTGCATCAGCGCATTAGACTCTGAACTGCTCTGTTAGTCAGGTTGTGTGGATTCTTTTTTTTTTCCATCTGTGACTTTCAGAATAGACTGAACAATTTTTAGAAAATCGTTTTTGATTATGAATCCCAGACAATCTCCTAATTTCTCAGAGCTATAAGCTGCAGCTATAAGTGTGTTTCTCACATGAAGTGGGCACTAGGAATTCTAATTACAGGCTTCACGTTTTGCTAATCACTTTCTGGTTGCCAAAATTGTAGTTAGAGAGCCAGTGTTGAGAACGGCAAAACAACAGAATAAATAATAGGAACATTTTAAACAACATTATTCCACCTGCCGCCCCACATATGGATAATCGGCCGGGAAATGTTTCTACATTCAAACATTTATACAACAGTAAATTTTCTACCCGCCGCCCCACATATGGTGCATCGGGCGGGAAATGCAATGTTTCTACATTCAAACATTTTATATAACAACATTATTCCACCCGCCGCCCCACAAATGGTGTAATCGGCCGGAAAGAGTTTCTACATTCTACAAAACACTTATATAACAGTAAATTATTCCTACCAGCCGCCCCACAGTGGGAATTCGACATCGGATGGAGTAGTGAGTGGCCTGTCGAGACGGTGGTAAATGGTTCACCTTTCCACGATCCTGCTGCTCGCGTCAACAGACGCAGTTTTCTCATGGCATGGCGATCAGGAAGTGGGCTTGTTTGTAGGCAGACGTGCGTCAGCAGACTGTCGGCGACGTGTCGAGCACACCACGCCTACCGCTGTGGCGCCTCCCCTTCACGAGGCCAGCAGAGGGAGGCGCGCCCATTCTGGGGCGTCCGCCACCAACAGTGGACGCAGGATTCGCAGCAGGAGAAGGCTATTGGATCGCAGTCATCGTTTTGCGATACCACTGAGTATACAATGTGTTCATCTCTGGTTCGCATAGCCTGTAATGTGGACAGCATCCGTTACACGTCTCAGATATTAAAGCCGGGGGCTGTACGCCATCTTCAAGGTACCCACGACCCTACTTTTCAACAAGATAACGCGAGACCGCGCGTTACCTGTGCTGTCCTGACCTACCGAGATGCAGGGGGCGTTCGACTGTCGCTCTGGTCAACATGTTGTTCGGATCTTTCAGCTTAGCCATAATGGGTGATGAACTCTGGCACATGGTTGAAACAACAGGGAATGATATACCCGTTTCTGCCATCTGAGCTCTCTTCGACTCGATGTCCACTATGGCTAGAGCTGACACGACTGCACTAAACTTCTCACCTGTATACCGCGAAATAGTCTACATTTTAAGCATGTATTCTTCCCACTATAATGTGCAGATACAAAAAATAGTATTTAATTATTTGTTGTCCTTCACGTTGTTGCAGTTTCAATGTCTAGCACTGTACTAAATACCGAGCCATCAAATACTTTGTCAGTAAGCATACGCAGAACGCCGCTGTACCTAATCCCAACGGCTCAAATGGCTCTCAGCACTATGGGACTTAACATCTTAGGTCATCAATCCCCCAGAACTTAGAACTACTTAAACCTAACTAACCTAAGGACATCACACACATCCATGCCCGAGGCAGGATTCGAACCTGCGACCGTAGCAGTCCCGCGGTTCCGGACTGCAGCGCCTAGAACCGCACGGCCACCGCGGGCGACCGAAATCTCAATCTGGGTCTTGCATCCATGCAGTACCCTTTTATTCCATTGTTTACAAGATTTGCCGAGGTATTGACTATTATGAGGACGGTATATCGTGACAGTCGGCCGCCACTGTAAACTAACGTGAACTTAGAGGAGAGGGTAGCAGTGAGAGTGGGGGAGGGGATTCCTCGACTTGCGCCATAGGGTGGTGGGCTTTCGGGTTCCGCTGGATAGGTCAGGAGTCCACTACACGCAGCAAGCGGCTACACGGGTAGCAGGTGTTATGTGGCGTGGGCTGGGCGGTTTTTTAGGTTAGATGGCCTCGGGCAAATACAGAAAGGGCAACAGTCTCAAAGGGTGCGGGGCAAAGTCAGGACATGCGGGGACCAAGCAGCAATCGGTATTGTAGTTGTAAACTGTCGAAGCTGCATTGGTAAAGTACCGGAACTTCAAGCGCTGATAGAAAGCACCGAAGCTGAAATCGTTATAGGTACAGAAAACTGGCTGAAGCCAGAGATAAATTCTGCCGAAATTTTAACAAAGGTACAGACGGTGTTTAGAAAGGATAGACTGCATGCAACCGGTGGTGGAGTGTTCGTCGCTGTTAGTAGTAGTTTATCCTGTAGTGAAGTAGAAGTGGATAGTTCCTGTGAATTATTATGGGTGGAAGTTGCACTCAACAACCGAGCTAGGTTAATAGTTGGCTCAGCAGCATTAGTGGCAGAACAACTGAGAGAAAATTTTGAATACATTTCACATAAATATTCTCAGCATGTTATAGTCTTAGGTGGAGATTTCAATTTACCAGATATAGACTGGGACACTCAGATGTTTAGGACGGGTGGTAGGGACAAAGCATCGAGTGACATTATACTGAGTGCGCTATCCGAAAATTACCTCGAACAATTAAACAGAGAACCGACTCGTGGAGATAACATCCTTGACCTACTGATAACAAACAGACCCGAACTTTTCGACTCCGTAAATGCAGAAAAGGGAATCAGTGATCATAAGGCCGTTGCAGCATCCCTGAATATGGAAGTTAATAGGAATATAAAAAAAGGGAGGACGGTTTATCTGTTTAGCAAGAGTAATAGAAGGCAGATTTCAGACTGCCTAACAGATCAAAACGAAAATTTCTGTTCCGACACTGACAATGTTGAGTGTTTATGGAAAAAGTTTAAGGCAATCGTAAAATGCGTTTTAGACAGGTACGTGCCGAGTAAAACTGTGAGGGACGGGGAAAACCCACCGTGGTTCAACAACAAAGTTAGGAAACTACTGCGAAAGCAAAGAGAGCTTCACTCCAAGTGTAAACGCAGCCAAAACCTCTCAGACAAACAGAAGCTAAACGATGTCAAAGTTAGCGTAAGGAGGGCTATGCGTGAAGCGTTCAGTGAATTCGAAAGTAAAATTCTATGTACCGACTTGACAGAAAATCCTAGGAAGTTCTGGTCTTACGTTAAATCAGTAAGTGGCTCGAAACAGCATATCCAGACACTCCGGCATGATGATGGCATTGAAACAGAGGATGACACGCGTAAAGCTGAAATACTAAACACCTTTTTCCAAAGCTGTTTCACAGAGGAAGACCGCACTGCAGTTCCTTCTCTAAATTCTCGCACAAACGAAAAAATGGCTGACATCGAAATAAGTGTCCAGGGAATAGAAAAGCAACTGGAATCACTCAACAGAGGAAAGTCCACTGGATCTGACGGGATACCTATTCGATTCTACACAGAGTACGCGAAAGAACTTGCCCCCCTTCTAACAGCCGTGTACCGCAAGTCTCTAGAGGAACGGAAGATTCCAAATGATTGGAAAAGAGCACAGGTAGTCCCAGTGTTCAAGAAGGGTCGTCGAGCAGATGCGCAAAACTATAGACCTATATCTCTGACGTCGATCTGTTGTAGAATTTTAGAACATGTTTTTTGCTCACGTATCATGTCGTTTTTCGGAGACCCAGAATCTACTCTGTAGGAATCAACATCGATTCCGGAAACAGCGATCGTGTGAGACCCAACTCACTTTATTTATTCATGAGGCCCAGAAAACATTAGATACAGGCTCCCAGGTAGATGCTATTTTCCTTGACTTCCGGAAGGCGTTCGATACAGTTCCGCACTGTCGCCTGATAAACAAAGTAAGAGCCTACGGAATATCAGACCAGCTGTGTGGCTGGATTGAAGAGTTTTTAGCAAACAGAACACAGCATGTTGTAATCAATGGAGAGACGTCTACAGACGTTAAAGTAACCTCTGACGTGCCACAGGGGAGTGTTATGGGACAACTGCTTTTGACAATATATATAAATGACCTAGTAGATAGTGTCGGAAGTTCCATGCGGCTTTTCGCGGATGATGCTGTAGTATACAGAGAAGTTGCAGCATTAGAAAATTGCAGCGAAATGCAGGAAGACCTGCAGCGGATAGGCACTTGGTGCAGGGAGTGGCAACTGACCCTTAACATAGACAAATGTAATGTATTGCGAATACATAGAAAGAAGGATCCTTTATTGTATGATTATATGATAGCGGAACAAACACTGGTAGCAGTTACTTCTGTAAAATATCTGGGAGTAGGCGTGCGGAACGATTTGAAGTGGAATGATCATATAAAATTAATTGTTGGTAAGGTGGGTACCAGGTTGAGATTCATTGGGAGAGTCCTTAGAAAATGTAGTCCATCAACAAAGGAGGTGGCTTACAAAACACTTGTTCGACCTATACTTGAGTATTGCTCATCAGTGTGGGATCCGTACCAGATCGCGTTGACGGTGGAGATAGAGAAGATCCAAAGAAGAGCGGCGCGTTTCGTCACAGGGTTATTTGGTAACCGTGAAAGCGTTACGGAGATGTTTAGCAAACTCAAGTGGCAGACTCTGCAAGAGAGGCGCTCGGCATCGCGGTGTAGATTGCTCGCCAGGTTTCGAGAGGGTGCGTTTCTGGATGAGGTATCGAATATATTGCTTCCCCCTACTTATACCTCCCGAGGAGATTACGACTGTAAAATTAGAGAGATTAGAGCGCGCACAGAGGCTTTCAGACAGTCGTTCTTCCCGCAAACCATACGCGACTGGAACAGAAGAGGGAGGTAATGACAGTGGCACGTAAAGTGCCCTCCACCACACACCTTTGGGTGGCTTGCGGAGTATAAATGTAGATGTAGATGAAGCCCCGCCTCCCTCTCGAAGCGGTACCATCCTATGTCCGCGTACTGTGCTTCCATGAAACTAGAACTGGCATAACGGTCATCGGTATCTCTGATTCCTTTTGTTGTAATGAGACACGCATCGAATCATTTTGTGCGCCATGATAGTCTCTTCACTCATTTCAAAATAAGAAAAATAAATCCGTAACACAAAGCAAATTGGAGCACACAAATTATTTGGTAGTGTCTACTGCACAGTTGTTTGATACAGTTGGCAGAGGTAGTTTTGGATATCGTGGACTGATATATACATTATGACTTTTGAACACTATTAAGATAAATACATTGTTTGTTCTATATCAAAATCTTTCTTTTGCTAACTATGCCTATCAGTAGTTAGTGCCTTCAGTAGTTTGAATCTTTTATTTGACGTAATGCACCATAAGCACCCAGCTGCGTGCCAGCCGCCTGGAGAAAAAGCCATTAGCTGGAGAAGAAAGAGGCCATTAACACCGCTATTGACATTCCTTTCTAGAAAGCATCGCAAATACGACACGCTCATTACTTGGATACATACTTACATCTGCACACCTGATTATGACAAGCGTCTTTCTACGAGAGTTTAGAGAATTTCTACTAACTTATGAAATGCCACATGACTATTGAATGATACTTTCATGCTTTACTTTGTACATAGTTGCTTATTTCATTTGATATCTGGTTTCCAGCTGTGTTGCAGCATTGGTTATATAAAACAAAATTAAATGCATTTGCTAATGTAAACACTTTCTGTCAACAGATCTATTAAAAATAATTTTATGATCCACATTCTCCGAAAAAGGAGCACTTGGAAAGGAAAGAACAACAAGAAGGGAATAATAACAGTAAGTGCATACATAATTTTCTTTTGAAGTACTTGGTAATTTTTTGTAGAATAAGTTTTTGTGGTGCACCACTTTAATTACATAGACATTAAGATGTGAATATACACTCCTGGAAATGGAAAAAAGAACACATTGACACCGGTGTGTCAGACCCACCATACTTGCTCCGGACACTGCGAGAGGGCTGTACAAGCAATGATCACACGCACGGCACAGCGGACACACCAGGAACCGCGGTGTTGGCCGTCGAATGGCGCTAGCTGCGCAGCATTTGTGCACCGCCGCCGTCAGTGTCAGCCAGTTTGCCGTGGCATACGGAGCTCCATCGCAGTCTTTAACACTGGTAGCATGCCGCGACAGCGTGGACGTGAACCGTATGTGCAGTTGACGGACTTTGAGCGAGGGCGTATAGTGGGCATGCGGGAGGCCGGGTGGACGTACCGCCGAATTGCTCAACACGTGGGGCGTGAGGTCTCCGCAGTACATCGATGTTGTCGCCAGTGGTCGGCGGAAGGTGCACGTGCCCGTCGACCTGGGACCGGACCGCAGCGACGCACGGATGCACGCCAAGACCGTAGGATCCTACGCAGTGCCGTAGGGGACCGCACCGCCACTTCCCAGCAAATTAGGGACACTGTTGCTCCTGGGGTATCGGCGAGGACCATTCGCAACCGTCTCCATGAAGCTGGGCTACGGTCCCGCACACCGTTAGGCCGTCTTCCGCTCACGCCCCAACATCGTGCAGCCCGCCTCCAGTGGTGTCGCGACAGGCGTGAATGGAGGGACGAATGGAGACGTGTCGTCTTCAGCGATGAGAGTCGCTTCTGCCTTGGTGCCAATGATGGTCGTATGCGTGTTTGGCGCCGTGCAGGTGAGCGCCACAATCAGGACTGCATACGACCGAGGCACACAGGGCCAACACCCGGCATCATGGTGTGGGGAGCGATCTCCTACACTGGCCGTACACCACTGGTGATCGTCGAGGGGACACTGAATAGTGCACGGTACATCCAAACCGTCATCGAACCCATCCTTCTACCATTCCTAGACGGGCAAGGGAACTTGCTGTGCCAACAGGACAATGCACGTCCGCATGTATCCCGTGCCACCCAACGTGCTCTAGAAGGTGTAAGTCAACTACCCTGGCCAGCAAGATCTCCGGATCTGTCCCCCATTGAGCATGTTTGGGACTGGATGAAGCGTCGTCTCACGCGGTCTGCACGTCCAGCACGAACGCTGGTCCAACTGAGGCGCCAGGTGGAAATGGCATGGCAAGCCGTTCCACAGGACTACATCCAGCATCTCTACGATCGTCTCCATGGGAGAATAGCAGCCTGCATTGCTGCGAAAGGTGGATATACACTGTACTAGTGCCGACATTGTGCATGCTCTGTTGCCTGTGTCTATGTGCCTGTGGTTCTGTCAGTGTGATCATGTGATGTATCTGACCCCAGGAATGTGTCAATAAAGTTTCCCCTTCCTGGGACAATGAATTCACGGTGTTCTTATTTCAATTTCCAGGAGTGTACATTTCCCTTATCTGCATTGTTGTCTTTAGTGTACTATTTTTTCTGCTTGTGAGTTTGTCAAGTTTAGATATAAGTTATTACATTTACTGCTGCTTGCTTTGCCAATTTCCATTTTTTTTCGTTGTTGTTTGTGTTAAATGTTTTGTGCTGCTGCATTGCCTCGTCCCTTAGTTTAGCATCTGAGCTCAGAAGATTTAAGTTACCTTAAGATGGAGTAGGCTATGTAAGAGAACGAATTGTGATGAACTGGAAGAAATGCATTGAGAAGCTATAAGAAAATGGTTTGGCCAAAAAAGTATTTTTGAAAGAGGATATGAGCAAAAAAGTAGGGTTTAGGGACAACATGTTTAGGTAGGATTTTCTTGGAAATAAATGATGAGGTAAGATAATGGAAAATAAATAATGAGGTAAGAAATATGTGAACATATAAATACAGAAAGCATGGTTGGATAGGACTTTTTTGGTGGAAACAAATGTTGAAATAAGACGAAAGTTCTATGGAATGAAGTTTTGGGTTGGACTGCAGTACAAAATGTTACACTGAAAACAAGCCCTGTCCTTTCCTCCTGTGTTATTCTGCTATGTGTTTGTGTTCTCTTGTGTATTTTTGTTTTTCCTGTCTTTATGTGTTTAGCTAATAAGATTTATGCTGCAGAATTTTTCTAGTACTAAGCTACATTCACTATGATGAGGAATACTGTTATCCTCAAATATAATTTGCATTAATAATATGTTATTTTCTTTGTAAAGATGTTTATAGACATTATTAATTCTGTTGTGTTTCCATGCTCACGTGTGAAATTAATGTTTTGAAAACTATTCTCATTATTTTATGTATTTACTTATGTCATAATTCCTGTAACACTGATGTATGTGTTTATTTCTATTCTTTTGTAAAGCCTGTGTTACTACAAATGTTATCTGTATTGTTATGTTCTTTAATGATGTATTTTGTACATTTGTAATTGTATTCTCATGTTATAAAATTGTAATGGATACCAGTTCAGCAAATTAAGTAACTTGTAAGCATTTATTTCAGTGCACACGTTTCTGTTGGTCATAGTATATGCACAATATGTGAGAAGTTGGGACCGTTAGTGTTTGCACATGTGTTAATAATTCAGCAAGGGACTGGTTAACAGCATTGCTGGTTCTAAGGACATTTCAAAAAAATTTTTGTGAGTGCACAAGTGGTGGTTCATGGACTTGCTATATTGTCCACAAGACTCTTCAATGGTGATTGTGCACTTGCACAGTCGCAACAGATGGCTGCTGGCCGTCTCTACAAGGACTGCAGTGGGTCTGCACCTCTGGTGGCCCACCAATACTGTAATCTCTAACAAGACTACAGTGGTCTGCTCTGTGATGACCTACCTACCAATATTCTTCAACTTCGATTGACTCTGCTGTGGGTTTCCTCTGTTGTAGCCCATTACCTGTCTGCATGTCAAGAGTCAGCACTGTCTTTCTGTTGGAAGGACAACACTACTTCTTCAATACTGCATGGAAATCCACTACTTCTGTGCGCAATTTCTTTTACTAATGAGACTTTGTGAAAAAACTATAATTACTATTGTGATAAATGATCAGGACTGTCTTTATGAGAACAATTTTTGCTTTTGACCAACAGTGTATCAATAAGTGTGTGCATTTGATATCTTTGTTATTGTAACTATAAAATTTTTTTTCAAATATATGTTGGCCACTGCCCAAAATAATTTGTAAAATTTTTTGTGGGGAGCATGGGGGCTATGTAAGTACGCTCTTTAGGTTTTTTTATTGGTAACGCTATGTAGCACTCTATATGAAAATCATTGACTGTGCTGTGTGCAGTCTGAGGCTGGTTTGCATTGTTGGAGTATATGCTATTGTAGCGTTGGGCAGTTGGTTGTTAACAGCGCGTAGCGTTGCGCAGTTGGAGGTGAGCCGCCAGCAGTGGTGGATGTGGGAAGAGAGATGGCGGAATTTTGAGAGCGGACGATCTGGACGTGTGTCATTAAGAAAGAGTAAATTTGTAATATTGGATATCGTGGAACACTATTAAAGTGAATACATTGTTTGTTCTCTATCAAAATCTTTCTTTTGCTAACTATGCCTATCAGTAGTTAGTGCCTTCAGTAGTTTGAATCTTTTATTTAGCTGGCAGTAGTGGTGCTCGCTGTATTGAGTAGTCAGAGTAACGAAGATTTTTGTGAGGTAAGTGATTTGTGAAACGTATAGGTTAATTTAGTCAGGGCCATTCTCTTGTAGGGATTATTGAAAGTCAGATTGCGTTGCGCTAAAAATATTGTGTCAGTTTAAGCACAGTCATGTATAATTTTTCTAAGGGGACGTTTCAGTAGTTAAGGCCTGATGTCTACCGGTAGCTTAGGGAAACATAGTTACAAACACTCCCCACCTGCCACTGCGACGATGTAGTGTCAGCATAATAGTAAACAAACATGATAACATAATTTCGCGGATTTATGTACGATGTACAAAAGACGCCGTAAATTCCCTTTTTTTACGTGGTAGTGAATGACTTGCGTATCTCTCTCATGTGGATGGCACATATTGCTTACGGCACGCGCTTTGTTTGGAAAACAGAGTGTGAAATCCAGTGTTGGCGAAGTAGACTCACAGCTACGAAAACCTCACTCGAAAGAACCTTCCGTGGTGACGTGCCATTAATACGCGAGACGCTAGTGACAGTTTTGAAATTTAACCTAGGAGGAGTCTACAGGGTCTGGTGATGAGCAACTATGCGATGCGATCTCTCCCTCTTTTTCCGATATAGTATTGGTGATGATACTGTCTTCCACGGCATTATTATAGCTCCCAACGATCTAGTCGTGCGTTATGCTCCTATTTACGACCGCAGGGGCAGGTTCACAAGACCAAAAGCTTGATACTTTTTTCATTTGTGATAAATAATTGTTTTTGCTTTGTTTCGCATGGCTGTCTCGTATTATCAACAGAGACGAACTGCCCGCAATGGGACAAGCTATTTGTTGCACTCACGTGCCCAAGAGTTCGCCTACATTTCATAAAAGTCTCCGGAAATCACTCGAATTCAATGAGAGGATGGATTCTTTCTCAGTATTGTTTTATCTTTTTTAATCCTTTGACGGGACTTAGAAACAGCTTATTACGTAACTGTCCTAGGTTTGACGGAGTGCAAAATCACAGGTGAGTCTGAGTATGGCTCTTTGGAACTCACACACACTGCAATTACACGCCTACGGTTGTTGGCGTGTGCCGGTTTTCCAGAATATGCGGAGATTTATTAGCGATTTTGCACGCTTTTCTTCCACCACGGAGATACATGATAGCGCGAGGCAAGAAGTACTCCACAATTAAGGCGTGCCTGCGTACATCTTATCGGTGTTGGGCACTGCCTCTTACGTTAATGCCTACCGTGTAACAAGACGATGATTCACAGAGCGGGCGTAATTTTCACGCATTTAATTATGTAATTTCTTCACACGGACCCCGCTTTTTATTTATAAGCTTATTCTCAACGTCGTATCGTACTATCCAGCTACGGCAGTGTCTGCTGCCTTGGAAACAAATATTCAGCCTTAACTCCCTAATTCATTTACCTACTCAGCGCGTCATTATTACCGCAAGGACGAAATATTAAAAAGAAAAGTGTTAATACCTGAGTGAGACATACATTTGGTGATGAGTGGCAAATAATTCAGTAATATAATTTTCAGCTCAGGTTCTAGCCTAAGGGAGGTGAAGTTCTGGTAAAATGATGGTCTCGTATTGGAAGAAAAACCAAAAGAAAGTACGCGAGATTAAGATTCAGCCGGAACCCATCAGTATTCCGCTGTTTCTGGTTCAAATGGTTCTGAGCACTATGGGACTTAACATCCATGGTCATCCGTCCCTTAGAACTACTTAAACCTAACTAACCTAAGGACATCACACAACACCCAGTCATCACGAGGCAGAGAAAATCCCTGACCACACCGGGAATCGAACCCGGGAACCGGGGCGCGGGAAGCGAGAACGCTACCGCACGACCACGAGCTGTGGACGCTCTGTTTCTGGTGATATAGTCTGGTGTAAATATTAGCTTAAGTACAATATGTTTTCACGTGGTATAAAGAACAACTGGGAAGAGAAATCTTAACCAGTTAGAAAGAGCAAATAAAGTTTTACTTTATATCACGCTCACCAGATCCCTGTAAGCACAGGGGAAAGGAAGGAAGCAATGCGCCGTGGCGGCCACGTTTATAGTACTGCGCGCACGATGTCGGTGAATAACTCCTGGCGCCAGTACTTGTATATCTAAATCTGCATCGATACTCTGCAATCCATTTTACGGCGCGTGGCGGAGGGTGCTCCGTACCATTACTAGTCACTTCCTTTCCTGTCCCAGTAGCCGGCCGCTGTGGCCGAGATGGTTCTAGGCGCTTCAGTCCGGACCGCGCTGCTGCTACGGTTGCAGGTTCGAATCCTGCCTCGGGCATGGATGTGTGTGGTGTTTTTAGGTTAGTTAGGTTTAAGTAGTTCTAAGTTCTAGGGGACTAATTGCCTCAGATGTTAAGGCCCATAGTGCTTAGAGCCATTTAAACCTGTCCCAGTCGCAAACAGAGCGATGGAAAGACGACTATCTATATGCCTCCGTATGAGTCCTAATTTCTCCCATCTTACCCTCGTGGTCCTTCCGCGTAATGTACTAGGACGCAACAGAATTGTTCGTCAGTCAGCTTCAAGTGCCAGTTCTCTAAATTTTCTCAGTAGTGTTCCTCGGAAAGAACGTCGCCTTCCCTCAAAAGATTCCCATTTGAGTTCCCGAAGCGTCTCATTGACACGTGTTGTTCTAACCTACCAATAACGAATCTAGCAGCCCGCCACTGAACTGCTTTAATGCCTTCTTTTAATCCGACCTGGTACGGATCCAAAGCACTCGAGAAGTACTCAAAAACAGGTCGCACCAGCGTTCTATATGCGGTCTCCTTTACAGATGAATCACACTCTCCTAGAATTCTCCCAAGAAACCGAAGTCGACCATTCGTCTTTCCTACCACAACTGTCACATGATCGTTCCGTTTGATATCGCTTTACAGCGCCACGCCCAACTGTTTAAACGACTGACTGTGTCAAGTACGACACTACTAATTCTGTACCCAAACTTTACTGGTTGGTTTTTCTTACTCATCCGTATTAACTTACATTTTTCTACATTTATAGCTAACTGCCGTTCATCACACCAACTAGAGATTTTGTCAAGTCATCTTCTATCCTCCTGCAGTAACTCAACTTCGGTTGTTGTTGTGCTCTTCAGTCCTGAGACTGGTTTGATGCAGCTCTCCATGCTACTCTATCCTGTGCAAGCTTCTTCATCTCCCAGTACTTAATGCAACCTCCATCCTTCTGAATCTGCTTAGTGTATTCATCTCTTGGTCTCCCTCTACGATTTTTACCCTCCATGCTGCCCTCCAATGCTAAATTTGTGATCCCTTGATGCCTCAGAACATGTCCTACCAACCGATCCCTTCTTCTAGTCAAGTTGTGCCACAAACTCCTCTTCTCCCCAATTCTATTCAATACTTCATCATTAGTTATGTGATCTACCCATCCAATCTTCAGCATTCTTCTGTAGCACCACATTTCGAAAGCTTCTATTTTCTTCTTTTCCAAACTATTTATCGTCCGTGTTTCACTTCCATACATGGCTACATTCCATACATACAAATACTTTCAGAAACGACTTCCTGACACTTAAATCTATACTCGGTGTTAACAAATTTCTCTTCTTCAGAAACGATTTCCTTGCCATTGCCAGTCTACATTTTATATCTTCTCTACTTCGACCATCACCAGAGACGAACTGCCCGCAATGGGACAAGCTATTTGTTGCACTCACGTGCCCAAGAGTTCGCCTACATTTCATAAAAGTTTTGCTCCCCAAATAGCAAAACTCCTTTACTACTTTAAGTGTCTTATTTCCTAATGTAATTCCCTCAGCATCACCCGACTTAATTTGACTACATTCCATTATCCTCGTTTTGCTTTTGTTGATGTTCATCTTATATCCTCTTTTCAAGACACTATCCATTCTGTTCAACTGCTCTTCCAAGTCCTTTGCTGTCTCTGATAGAATTACAATGTTATCGGTGAACCTCAAAGTTTTTATTTCTTCTCCATGGATTTTAATTCCCACTCCGAATTTTTCTTTCCTTTCCTTCACTGCTTGCTCAATGTACAGATTGAATATCATCGGGGAGAGGCTACAACCCTGTCTCACTCCCTTCCCAACCACTGCTTCCCTTTCATGCCCCTCAACTCTTATAACTGCCATCTGGTTTCTGTACAAATTGTAAATAGCCTTTCACTCCCTGTATTTTACCCCTGCCACCTTTAGAATTTGAAAGAGAATACTCCAGTCAACATTGTCAAAAGCTTTCTCTAAGTCTACAAATGCTAGAAACGTAGGTTTACCTTTCCTTAATCTTTCTTCTGAGATAAGTCGTAGGGTCAGTATTGCCTCCGTGTTCCAACATTTCTACGGAATCCAAACTGATCTTCCTCGAGGTCGGCTTCTATCAGTTTTTCCATTCGTCTGTAAAGAATTCTTGTTAGTATTTTGCAGCTGTGAGTTATTAAGCTGATATTTCGGTAATTTTCACATCTGTCAACACCTGCTTTCTTTGGGATTGGAATTATTATATTCTTCTTGAAGTCTGAGGGTATTTTGACTGTCTCATACATCTTGGTCATCAGATGGTAGAGTTTTGTCATGACTGGCTCTCCCAAGGCCGTCAGTAGTTCTAATGGAATGTTGTCTACTCCCGGGGCCTTGTTTCGACTCAGGTCTTTCAGTGCTCTGTCAAATTCTTCACGCAGTATTGTATCTCCCATTTCATCTTCATCTACATCCTCTTCCATTTCGATAATATTGTCCTCAAGTACATCATCCTTGTATAGACCCTTGTATATACTCCTTTACTCCTTCCACCTTTCTGCTTTCCCTTCTGTGCTTAGAACTGGGTTTCCATCTGAGCTCTTGATATTCATACAGGTGGTTCCCTTTTCTCCAAAGGTCTCTTTAATTTTCCTGTAGGCAGTATCTATCTTACCCCTAGTGAGATAAGCCTCTACATCCTTATATTTGTCCTCTACCCATCCCTGCTTAGCCATTTTACACTTACTATCGATCTCATTTTTGAGACGTTTGTATTCCTTTTTGCCTGCTTCATTTACTGCATTTTTATATTTTCTCCTTCCATCAATTACATTCAATATTTCTTCTGTTGCTCTCGTCTTTTTACCTACTTGATCCTCTGCTGCCTTCACTACTTCATCCCTCAGAGCTACCCATTCTTCTTCTACTGTACTTCTTTCCCCTATTCCTGTCAATTGTTTCCTTATGCTCTCCCTGAAACTCTGTACCAACTCTGGTTTAGTCAATTTATCGAAGTCCCATCTCCTTAAATTCCCACCTTCTTGCAGTTTCTTCAGTTTTAACCTACAGTTAATAACGAATAGATTGTGGTCAGAGTCGACATCTGCCCCTGGAAATGTCTTATAATTTAAAACCTGGTTCCTAAGTCTCTGTCTTACCATTATATAATCTATCTGATACCTTCTAGTACCTCCAGGATTTTTCCAGGTATACAACCTTCTTTCATGATTTTTGAACTAAGTGTTAGCTATGATTAAGTTATGCTCTGTGCAAAACTCCACCAGACGGCTTCCTCTTTCATTTCTTAGCCCCAATCCATATTCACCTACTATGTTTCCTTCTCTCCCTTTTCCTACTCTCGAATTCCAGTCACCCATGACTATTAAATTTTCTTCTCCCTTCACTACCTGAATAATTTCTTTTATCTCATCATATATTTCATCAATTTCTTCATCATCTGCAGAGCTAGTTGGCATATAAACTTGTACCACTGTAGTATGCATGGGCTTTGTGTCTATCTTGGCCACAATAATGCGTTCACTACGCTGTTTGTAGTAGCTTACCCGCACTCCTATTTTCTTATTCATTATTAAACCTACTCCTGCATTACCCCTATTTGATTTTGTATTTATAACCCTGCATTCACCTGACCAAAAGTCTTGTTCCTCCTGCCACCGAACTTCACTAATTCCCACTATATCTAACTTTAACCTATCCATTTCCCTTTTTACCCGCCCGATTAAGGGACCTGACATTCCACGCTCCGATCCGTAGAACGCTAGTTTTCTTTTTTTTTTTTCTTGAGTAGACCCTGCCCGGAGATCCGAATGGGGGACTATTTTACCTCCGGAATATTTTACCCAAGAAGACGCCATCATTATTTAATCATACAGTAAAGCTGCATGCCCTCGGGAAAAATTACGGCCGTATTTTCCCCTTGCTTTCAGTTGTTCGCAGTACCAGCACAGCAAGGCCGTTTTGGTTAGTGTTACAAGGCCAGATCAGTCAACCATCTAGACTGTTGCCCCTGCAACTACTGAAGAGGCTGCTGCCCCTCTTCAGGAACCACACGTTTGTCTGGCCTCTCAACAGATACCCCTCCGTTGTGGTTGCACCTACGGTACGGCCATCTGTATCACTGAGGCACGCAAACCTTCCCACCAACGGCAAGGTCCATGGTTCATGGGGGAGGTTCGATATCTTACCGTACACCAAAGCATCATCAGCAAACGACCTCGGATTGATGCCCCCTAAAAAATGGTCAAATTGCTCTGAGCACTATGGGATTTAATATCTATGGTCATCAGTCCCCTAGAACTTAGAACTACATAAACGTAACTAACCTAAGGACAGCACACAACACTCAATCATCACGAGGCAGAGAAAATCCCTGATGCCACCTCTGTCCGCCAAATAATATGTGTATATAGAGAATACTGACACTTGTCTCTGCCGGCCGAAGTGGCCGTGCGGTTAAAGGCGCTGCAGTCTGGAACCGCAAGACCGCTACGATCGCAGGTTCGAATCCTGCCTCGGGCATGGATGTTTGTGATGTCCTTAGGTTAGTTAGGTTTAACTAGTTCTAAGTTCTAGGGGACTAATGACCTCAGCAGTTGAGTCCCATAGTGCTCAGAGCCACTTGTCTCTGATGAGCATTCACCATCGAGGACAACATACTGGATTCTGTAACTTAAGAAGTCTTCGAACCACTCACATATCTGTGAACCCATTCCATATGCTCGTACCTTCTTCAACGGTCTGCAATTAGGCACCGTGTCAAGTGCTTTCCGAAAATCTAGATATATGTATGTTCGAAGTAGGGTGTGTTATTTCGTGAATGTTTTCATTTTAGCTTAGTTACATTTCTTGAATAAGTCACTCGTAAGCAAAAAAAATTTGAGTATGTGTAAGCAATGACATGTCATGTTGTTGGTTGTAATGGTCGCAATCGTAAAACAAAAGGACTAAAGTAATGTTCTATGCTTTCCTTTCAGGAGCGTGTATGCAAAAGATTTGGCTATAATAATGATGTAAGAAAGACGACGTCGATGTTTTGGGTATTATAACAAATCAAGATTTATGGTAACTTCTTGGGTTAACGGAAGGTTCCGATGCAGCCTTTTTTGGTAATTTTTATTCCGATTTTCGGCTTCAAAACAGGAGATTGTTGCTCTTCACATAATTACGCAACACATTAGTGCATTTACAAAATTTTATGTCTTTTTGAATTTGTCCTTAGTGTACTAAAATTTTCGCAGATTTCACATTACAATGACCTAGACTCAAAACTGAATATTCACCTACGCAAAATGTAATCGGGTTTTTATTTTTATTCCATATCGTTCATAACCAATGCCACGTGGACATGATTATTTACGTAATGTCAAACAGAAATTTATTGCCCACTAAGCAATGATTCATTTTTATATTCTAAAATGATAGTTAATTCAATCAGAAGCAATTTATTTTACGTAAAACACTAATATGGCAATATGTAAAGAAACCTTACGGCGTGGCATATCTTGAAATTTTACATATTTATGTTACAATTATATCAAAGAATTTTTCTCTCTACAATTTTACTCAGATTTTTGTAACTATGAAACGGTGTATTTCTTACTTGCGTGTTTACTGTTTGTAAAACAGAATGTTATGTCAGACCTCTAATTTGAACAAAAAGCTTCCATAACGTTATAAGAAACACATGTAGGACTGAAAGCAGGGAATATCATTTAGTCTCAATTAGTCCGTGTTTAGTATGCGATCAGGCTGTGTTGTGTTGTCAGACAGTGATCTGTAAGAAGTTGTACTGAGCATATAGAACACCTTTCGTTTTGAAAAAGTGTTACAAAAATGTCTGTCCTGTGTGTAATAACTGTATGTTATATTTTTGTGAACAAATTTTCTTGTATCAAAACTTATCATGGGAAATCGCCAAAATAAAATGTCAAAGTTACAACCCAACTAGGTGCTTCAGTCTTTTATAACTAAAAGCCCAGATGAAATTTATTATGATAAAGACTGGTATTTATTATTATCACTGACGCCGACTGAAGATGAGTATTAATATAACATCTTCTCTTGTAATGTTATCTATGAAATGCAATTTTAGTGACACTCACTAGAAGTACATGCATGAAGTTTTAGCAGGCTAGCCATGAGTGAGTTAGGTGCTTACAGTGTTAGTATATTCTCACTGCGAGGGTACTGGAAGACTTTATTTTTCCTTATAAGACGCCTTGTACATTTTTATCATCATCCATAGCCAGCTGATAAGAAGAGCCCGATAAGAGTGTTGTTGGAAGTAAACGCCAACGACATTGTTCTTTCGAGTGCATCGTGTGTTGAGCCAGGTGAAGAAAGATTTGTGACCGCAACTGTGTTTGACGGGGTCCTGCCTGATACGCCAAAGACGTTGGAAATGGTCGAAATAGAAGGAAAGATGGAAGGTTAGAGCTTAAAGCGCGTCGACAGTGCTGTCGTTAGAGACAGGGTTCAAGAAGAGAGGGAGGTCGATGATCTAGATGTCGCCATAGCAGATTTCGATATCGCTTTTGTGTGATTGGGTTCTCATTGCAGCTTGGAAGGACGTAAACGTGCTGCTGGAGCTGCAGCGCACTGGTGCGGAGAGTACGACGCCTCAGTGGCCGCGCCTACTGGAGAGTCGCTGGAAAAGCCTGAGGACACACCGACCGAATGCCTGGGCGTGATTTCTCGCGGGGGTTTCCTTGTACCCTCAGACATGTTGCTTGAAACAGACACAAAACTCGAATATTCGTTCAGATCCATCCATACGACAGTATCTTCAGGGAAACTATAAGTACTTTCATGACCTGTGTGCCACACTTACTGTTTCCCTCTTTTCGTCCAGAAATAATTAAAATTTGCTCCAGGGGACAAACATTTCCCCTTTGCACTGGGTGTCATTAAAAGATAAACAACGAAAGCAGCAAAGCTCATCAATGTGAAGAAAGGAAGTGGTAGCTGTCATCGCTTTAGGGTGGAAACGAACAATATTTGTGTCAGTTTAGTTGTATAGTGACAGAAGTGAATGTCAAGCTCCTTGACAGTGTTTGACAGCCGCCCACCAAGAGTCCAAGGCTGATGGTTCTAACGTCTGACATGTTTAATCTCACACCACATACCAGTTCTGCTGAGGGAAGGCACGGGAAGTGAACTCCTTTACGTTTCTTGTAAACCACATTTTGCCTCTCTGTTAAATCCTCGTGCTAATTTCCTTTTATGCGGGAGAATTTCAACAACTTGGATCGGCATTCTTCTCTCACTTTGACATAAAATCAAAAGATATGTGGTATGACTAAAAGTATAAATGCGCCTTTGATAGTTATATTAGCTGATTGAAATACTGTCTAGAGTTAAGGTACTTGTATAATCACTTGAGTGAGAACTACAGTGACCAGTTACCAGTTTCAGTTTTTTTAAATTTGTAATGCATAGAAAATGAAAATAGTGCGCTACTTAAATCTTATTTCCTTATTAAAACTTTTCCCAGAGTAAAGCTAGAAAACCGCGTGCTGGTATCCGACATTCACTTTGCCGCAAAACAGCAAGAACACTAAATTTTACGCTTTCTTAGCGCTGTACCAGTTTCCACGTGATAGTTGCTTCAAATATTTTAAATTACAAGTGTCTGTTTAAAAGCTTGGTAAGCTACAAAGAAAGAAGGTATCAGTAACGTCCTAGCTGTAGCAGAATAACAGTTTGCACTTCATTATTTCAGTAGAAACTAAAGCATTCCACAAGTGGGACTACTTACCGTAAATGTTCGGACCACGTGTTACAGCGCTATTTCCGAGACACTGACGTCACAGGATCAACAAATAGCGTCGGAGGTCGATTAGTGGCGAACCTCACTTTATCTGAGGAGTTTGGCAGCTGCACACGTGAATGTCACGGGTTACAAATTTGGCAAAAGAAAGAAATGAAAATTCGTTTTCTGTTTCATTTTGTTAAGCAAACGGCATAAGATGCACAATTGTAACGAAAATGAAACTTGTATAACAGATAGAAATTTACTTAATAACGAAATAGAAGCAATTTTTTTTTCAGGAAACTGTTTAGCTATCAATAAACTGATTTACAAGACAGCATTCTGTTCGTCATGCATTTCAACAGAAACGGAATCAATTTGCGTTTTAACAGCAGACTGTAGTTCCTGCAGAAGTAAAAGGTAAAATGTGCTGGACACTGAATGTTACTATCATTGTGTCAGTAGGGTTGAATCACTGTGGCATACTGACCCGTTCGATTTAAATTTCTGGAATTACAACTCGATAATAAATTCAGTTGGGAAGGGCGTACCACAGAATTGCTTAGGCGCCTAAACAAGGCCGGCCGTGGTGGCCGAGAGATTCTAGGCGCTTCAGTCTGGAACCGCGCGACCGCTACGGTCGCAGGTTCAAAGCCTGCTTTGGGCATGGGTGTGTGTGATGTCCTTAGGTTAGTTAGGTTTAAGTAGTTCTATGGGACTGATGACCATAGCTGTTAAGTCCCATAGTGCTCAGAGCCATTAGAGCCTAAACAAGTCTGTATTTATAGTGAGAATGATGTCAGATATAGGAGGTAAAAATATAAAATCCCTTGCAGACTTCGCTTACTTTCATTCTATTATGTCATATGGGATCATATTCTGGGGCAACTCATCAAACTGAGTAAAAGTTTTTAGCGAGCAGAAGCGTGTAATAAGAATCATTTGTGATGCAAATTCAAGAACATCGTGTAGAAACCTGCTCTAGGAATTTTGTATTCTAACCACTGCTTCTCAGTATATTTATTATTTAATGAAATTTGTTGGAAGTAATATATCTCTGTTTCCGACCATAGTTCAATACATAGTATCAATACTAGGAATAAGAACAATCTACATACAGACCTAAAATCACTTACCTTGGTCCAAAACGGGAACACATATTTTCAATAAACTGCCAGCACCCATCAAAAACTTGGTTTCAGGTAAAGCACGGTTTAAACAGAGCTTGAAAGGCTTTTTGATAGGCAACTCCTATACTCTACTCTATAGATGAATATCTTAACAGGCCAGCTTAAGTAAAAATGTCTGTTAGACTGCAGTTTTGACAGCACTTGGTCACAACAGTCAGGATTAGATGTTTTGTGCATCATAAATTTATTAAAAGCGCACAACAATGTTTCACTCTGACAGTGTATTAATTCTGTAGAAATTAGCAGTTCCAGTTTACTGTAATGTATTCACCTATTTTGACAATCTAACAAATGACTAGGATAGTAACTATTATATCCAAATGTTTTATATGTTATACTTTTTGACATGTTCCACACCCACGAGAATAATCTAATTTTTGAGTCTATGGAACGAAACTGAATCTAATCCAATCTACTATAATCGATACTAAAAGTGATTTTTGAGATAATAAACTGAAGTAAGTCTTTTTTAAATGATAGTTTTATGTAATTTTTAACTCCAGAATGAGATTTTCACTCTGCAGCGGAGTGTGCGCTGATATGAAACTTCCTGGCAGATTAAAACTGTGTGCCCGACCGAGACTCGAACTCGGGACCTTTGCCTTTCGCGGGCAAGTGCTCTACCATCTGAGCTACCGAAACACGACTCACGTCCGGTACTCACAGCTTTACTTCTGTCAGTATCTCGTCCCCTACCTTCCAAACTTTACAGAAGCTCTCTCGCAGGATAGCTTCTGTAAAGTTTGGAAGGTAGGAGACGAGATACTGGCAGAAGTAAAGCTGTGAGGACGGGGCTTGAGTCGTGCTTCGGTATCTCAGATGGTAGAGCACTTGCCCGCGAAAGGCAAAGGTCCCGAGTTCGAGTCTCGGTCGGGCACACAGTTTTAATCTAATTTTTTACTGAAAATCGCTGTCTGATATTGAAATTTTATGTTAAGGTCTGTTAAATATATCTATAAATTTGCTACACTAGACAGTATAGTAAAGTACGTGGAGCAGCAAACTCAGTACCTTTGCTAATTGGTTCCTTTCCTGTTTCATTCGCGAATAGAGGATGGAAAATGATTATTTGCACGGTTTCGAGGGCCCAGTAGCTTTCAATACCCAGTGTTACATTCTGTGGCATGTTCTCAACTACTAAACAGATCAGATACGTCGGCATCTATGTGTTCCGCAAGTCACCTTGCACTGTGTGGCCCGAAGTACTTCTGATACCAGTATCTTGTACTTACTTTCTCGTCCAGCTCTCCTCTCCACATGGTAAAGGTCGCAAGCGGAGGAATAACATTCAGGAAAAGATAGAGCAAGCTGTCGTTCCGTGGATGAATTATATTTCCTTAAGATTCTCTCAATGAATATCAGCTTGGGATCTGCTTATCCTGCTGTTTGTTTTATGTGGTCATTCCACTTTAGATAATGCCAAATGGTTGCACCTAGCGATTACGGTAATTACTGCTCCCAGTAGTTTGTTGTCTACAATGTGATAGAACGTTATTTAACTTCTTCGCCAATTTACGCCCAATGTGTTTTATTTGTTGACGTTCAGGATCAGCTGCCACTTGCTGCACCAGTCGTCCAAACTCTGCACGTCTCCCAGCATTTCGTTACAGCCTTCTGGCGTCGAAAGTGTACTGTAGACAGCAACGTCATCCAAGAATACTCCCAAAGACGCTCCAGCGTTATCCACTGGGCAATTAGTGTAAACTGCAAACACTAAATGTCGTATGTTAGACCTTTGCGGCACTCGTGAAATTATTCCTTTTAGATCTGTCGATTTTATTCCTCTGAGAACGATGCGCTGAGTTCTATCTTTAACGTGTAGATGAATGGGAGAACTTTCCAGTTTGACCTCAGAAAACCAAGTATTACATAGTGTGACGTCCCCTCTCCCCTTTTCTTGTCGCAGTTGATGTTGAGCCGCTACTGCTGCAGCTCGGTCGGTGGAATGGAGACGCGACGCGCAGGGATGGTTGTCCCCGTCGGATAACGTGGAACAGCATCTAAAAATCTGTAAAGAAATTTGTTCCTCGCGTAACGTATGAAAGTCCGTTTGCGAATCCGCACAGTCTTCTCGGTGATGTGAACTGCTGATTTTAATTGTCTGTTATAGTTTTATGATGATTTGCTATGCCCGCTTAGTTAGTTATTGCAGTATTGAATCATTCATCACCGGCGTCGTTTCACACCACTGAATCGAGGAAAAATTCATTTGCGGTTCAGTATCAGTAGTTGTTGTTACGTTGCTAGGCAGAATTGTTCACTACGGCTCGAGGCAAATCCAGAGATAATCTATAATGCCGTCTTGCTTTTGTGTGTCGTGATATTATTTCAGCAAAACACTCCTTTCAGTGCTCAATCTTCATCAAGTCACTCTTTCAATTAAAATGTTCACAGTTAATTAATTTTGATCATCAACTATCACACAGTTCAATTAATGATGGAGCCAACACGTGAGATTTCCATTACTGACAAACAATTTTATTGTTCCTTCTTAGCAATTAGTTTATAATCATCACACCACACGCACACCGATGGCTCAGACCAATTACGATTCTTTCCAATTCGGTGATTGTGACAATTACGACAACTTTTACAATCGGCGTATTTGTATTATTTTCGTGTGGTCGTATTAGTGTTTCCTACTCCAAGCTAATCAGGTATTGCAGTCTTCGATACTACGTCCATTCTTCGTTGTAACTGTTCACTTTGATGAAGGTTGAGTTCAACAATAATATCTCCAATAATTAAAGTTCATTGGCTCGTCGTACACTATCAGAATATCACTTCAGTTCAAGTTCTCGAGTCAGAATAACTGAGAACAAAGTCCGCGCATCTCTGTCGCACAATATTTTTTTTTTTTTTTTTTTTTTTTTTTTTCCTTTAAGAACTAGTCTCGTAGCGTTCCGTTTGTAGTACTATAACAAACGGTGCTCTCTTTCGACTTGATAGCAAGCAAGCTAGCAAGCGACTGACTTTTCCATGATCGAGCATTGTAGACGCATTGAGTTTCCTTTTCGCCGCGTTTGCAACTCTCACAATAAATGTTATCTCTGACCGACATATTACTTTGGATTTTATTACTAAGATGTTTGATAGCTAATTAACAAATAACCTTTTTTTCCTTTCCAGCTTTATTTCATAACATACTCAGTAATTATTGAAATTGGTGTTCATCAAAACTTTAAGGTGCTATATTATTGTCAAAGTCGTCATACCTGTCAGGATAACACTGTTATCATGACATTCTTATTTGGGTTTTCGGGTTTCTTGGGGTGTTACAATAATTAGCTTTGAGTTTAAGTTTAGTAACCGCAAGAATAACATACCATCATACAATTTGTATACATAAAGAAAGACTACGATAGTGTAGCAGGTACGTAAACAACGTATACAAAACACAAATTGGAACTGTGATAGTGTGCGATAAAGAAAGACACGTTCGTGTTGATTAGTGCACAAGACAGTGGTGCAGTTCATCCAGTCTTTTCTTTAAATTGTGTATTCTAAAAGCAATAAATTAAGCACAGTAAAAGAAAGTTTCTGAAGCTTTGTGAAAGTCCAATGGAATCAACTACCGGTGATTTGGTTTGCCTACGACACCGGAAGACTTATAAGACATGGGGAATGGTATGGGCGACCTATATACCACACAATGTGGGCTAAGTGCGAAGAAAACTAAAACGAGAATGACGTAGAGTTCTAGAAACGAAAAGTGATACTTGCCAAACTTAAAATTCTATCATTAGGGGATACGAAGAAACATGGACGAATGAGAGCAATGTGCAAAACACATTGGCGTACACGAAAAAAGCCTTCTCCAACCAAAGAACGCAATGATTATCGAATATTGATGTTGAATTCAAATTCCTAAAACTGTATAACTGAAGTCCAGCTCTATAATATGTGGACAGTGGGTAAACCACAGGTGAATAAAATGGAAATATATGTGATGAAATCAATAGTATCACGAAAGTTGCTGAAAAGGCTACATGAGGAAAGAAGTGTATGGGTAATTCTTATCACAAAACGTATAAAGAGTGGTACATCTAATACATAAGACGCTCAGGAGTAGGCTGGACGGCAATCTGTGGTGGTTAGTCGGAACATCTTTTTTAAGTTCTTCTGTGTCTCTTGATATAAAAATGTAGACGACTGAGGTTCTGTAAATTGTGAAACAATCGGATGGGGAATTTTAACGAACGCGGAAATATTTCGTACATCTTGTTACAGTTGTTGTTGTTGTGGTCTTCCGTCCTGAGTTGACACCAAATAATTTGACCAATCGTTAAATTGGCAAGCCACGCAAAGAGATACTCTTGCTTTCTTGTGAAGTATTGTGTCGGTTGTAGGAGATGAACGGAAGATTGTGGATTTAAGCAATAGATACGCGATACAGTCTTTAACACATTCTTGTGATGGTTAGTGAACAGAAAAAGAAGTCAAACGTCTTTATTTACGGTGAAACTGTAAAAGAACTAACTCTAACCAAAAAACCCTTGTCAAAATGTCGCCGTGACTTCAGCAAATTTAATAATTATGCGATACAGGTGATCTGCCTGTCAAACATGAAGTAAGATGGATTTCAGCATAGAGGATACTTCTACTTGTTTGCGAGGCTCTTTATATCTCGCTGATCGTATTTATTACAATCTCATTATAACCAGTGATCCAACTCTAAGTGAGTACATTCTCACAGAAATATGTGCTGCACATGCCTCAAAAAAATTTAGTCTGTTTCCCTTTGATATGGAGAAAGAGACCAGTCGCAAAGTAAAATTATGCTAGTTTACGTGTATCCGATCTATGGTCCCACAAGACTCGTAAATATTAAGCAAGATTTGGAGTAACAAATCAAACAACGTACGTAGTTCTTAGATGTAATTAAAAATTTGGAGACTGACTACGAAATCCTTTGTCCCATTCAGTCAGATGATAGCGTCCTATTGAAAAAAATTAAAGAGCAAAAAATAAAATCATAATCAACGCGTTGTGTTCTTAAAAACTGAGAAAACATGGCTTATTAGACAACTCCACCTCATGACACTCACTTATGTGAGAGATAATAGTTTATTTATGTATGTCATACAGCTGGAGTAATGACTGCTTATAGATGTGATTCACGTATTATTCGTATACAGTAATTTGTGACTCAACATGGTGGTACCAAACGATATGTAACGAGTTATAAAACGAAATTCTAAAATTATCTCAGTCATAGATGTGTGTGTATTATTACATACGCTGACTGCATATGCTATAACAATGGAAATCGTCGCCAGAACTGCAAGGGCCGCAAGTAACTACATACGTCATGGTAATACGCGTCTCCCGACGGGATGTGAATAAACTGCTAATTACTTGAAAAGTGAAAATGTTGTACGTTAAATACATCAGCGATCTGAGTCTCATTAACGTTATTGTCAAACAAATACCGTAGAATAGTCTAATACAAGATAATGTCAGACATTAAGACCATCGCCCAGTAATAATTATTGTCACTAGCAGTGAAAATAACGCCTGGGGTAACAAACCGCTGTGATAACTACTGTAATTCGTTCCCCGTAAAGGTTTGCATTTACTGTTAATGTCGTACAAAATGCCACCTGAGTGCGGCTTTTAGGCTGTTTCCCCAGACCTGTGTTGGCAAGCGACGGGTTGGTTCATCTCCGCCTCAGAACACACAACACACCAAGACTGCAAACTCGGAAAATGACAGCACAGAGTTCACACTTTTCACAGCTAGATGGTGCACAAGACTTAACCTCCCATCTGAAAGACAGTTCATATTACATAGTGCAAGGGGATGTAAAGGGAACTTAACAGATAAAGTTTTGATAAGGAATCTAAGTCCGGTATTTGTGAAAGTAGTCGTATCTTCAAACTTATTTTATACCCAAATAGCACATTTCCAGACACGGGTTCCTTGTGAAAACTTTAAGCCCCGTCTACAATAGCTTGAAACGTATAACAGGAACTGTGGAACTCCCTGCACGTAACGCTCAGCTAATGAATACCAGTCTTCTTATTTAGGTTAACTTGATTCTATAAATCCGGTGGCATTTGCGATATCGGATTCGAAATGATTCTGGGATATTGTGAAATCTTGTATCTCATCGCTTAACTGTTTCTATTCGAGTTTAGTCCGTGTGGTGTCTTTATGCTGTGTAACTTCGGTAATAGATGATCTACATTTCCCTCTCTGCCCCCAATGTCAACTCTTATGTGGACTTCGAAAGCATTCACGACGGTGGACTAATTTTGAAAGCATACTCAATTCATCAGATGAAATATTCATTGAAAGTCATGCATGCTTTTAATTTGGAATAGAGTTGAAGCGTTGTTATGTGATTTGCCGATGTAGTATCCATGTACGAGGCGACTTCAGAAAGTAAGCCGAACATGTCGTCCGACGCAACGAGAGTGACGCGTTATCAGAGGAGATAACCTATTCTGGGTTTGCTGCATTCACGATTCTGCTGCGGTCCCGACAACATCAGAGCGTGCGAGTAAAACTGCGAGGCAACCGGATACGTACTTCAGAGTTGAAGTACGCGAGAGTGTAAGATTCTTGTGAGCGAAACGTCAAGTTGCAGAGAGATTCGTCGTGAAATTCTGCCTTTATATGGACCAAATGCAACGTCCACTCCAGCCTTAGTGAAGTGGTGCCTACAGTATGAGGAAGGCCGCACAGAGATGGGTGATGCTGGTCGGGAAGAAAGGCCATCGACATCGGCCACAAGCGACAATGTCCAGGCAGTCCAACTGGTTCGTGGCAGTCGCATGTTACCCACAGCTGAGGGCGCCCAGACCTGTTCTCGGATGGTTCCGTGGCCGAGAATGGATCTCTATGGTGGGGGAACTGAAGGATCGGCTGGGCGTTCACAGGGACTTGGTTACTACGTTGAAAGATTGTGTCACATACCTGTATGAGTTTGAAGTTTAATGCAGTATTCAATAAAAGTTACTTGACGAGCCATAATCGTAATTGACTTTTTGCTGTCGCCTCGTAATACGTATGGAACACTACACCAATGAGAGAAATGCTGTTCAATAGTTTGCATTGTGGTAATTCTCCTCTCCGAATTTCTGTGTGTTTGAACGCAGCATGTGGTTTCTTTTATACAAGGACGAGCGTATCTCGAAAACTTCATTATGCTTATCAAATAAAATACAATACCGAGAGTAAATATTTATTTATTATTAGTAAGAATAACAGATAAAACTGGTCACAAATTAATATTAGTACTAATAAATTTTTTCTAACGCTCACTTACTGTCATGGATTCTGAAACCCTTGTATTCACCAAGTTCTTCCTCAACAGCTTATGAATATTACAATATTTAATGAGCTTAAACATTTAGTATGTTGACGGTTGTTCCTGGAAATATGAGTACCTTAACAGAGTCAGAACGCGAATTATTATCATGCAGAATATATTATACTCGAGAGTTTGAATATAAACCGAACGCGCACACAGATTTTCTACAATTACAGTCTGACATATATGGTTGTGAAAGTAGTCAAAAACGATGCGTACAATTAATTTCATAAAGTGAGATGTGATTGAAACAGGATGTTAAATCAGAAACTTTCGTATCATCATCATCATCATCATCATTTTCATCGTCGTCATTGTCATCGTCGTCGTAGGCGTAGCTCTGGATGTTCTTACGGGCCGATTGTTTTGCGGTGTAAGTGAAAGCGGCGTCAGTAACGGTTGCGGGGTAGTTTCCAGTTTCGCAGAGAATCGTTTGTCGGAAACCGGAGCAAAGGTCGACAACCCGCGAACCTGTTTCCGCTTCAAGGCCGTCCATGCAATGTTTGCCTTTGCGGTCTTTCCACTTAACGAGCTGCAGTTATTTCGTAAGACCGGCATGCTCTTGTTCCTGTCCTTGAAAGTTGCCTAGCAGGTACCGGTCAAATTCCACAACTTTCTCATTTGTGAAGTGTGTTGCACTTACACAGAAACACCTTGTTCCACTGGTACACACAGCACATACTGATACGAAAGGATGAAAAATGAATGGCGTATCCCTGACTCCATGGTGTTTCTTTAGGCTCTACGTAGGTCTTGTGTTGTCCTAATCACGTCACCCTTCAGACATGCGAGTCGGCGCCCAGTAGAACGCCGGCGGTCTAACAGCCTCAGAGAGGCAGCTGTTCCAATAATTGATGCCATACGGTCATTTCATGTCAACTACAAACAGAAGCCGTCACAAGAGGTCATTTCCATGGGTCGGTTTCAGGATTCCTGGCAACCAGCGAACGATCTTGTAAATGTCAATGCGGTGTAACAGCCTGCTGAATTCAGTGTATGTTTACGACAGAACTACCTGGATACTCCGCGCTCCGACACCTCAGCATGGGACCTGTACGGTGGTTATTTCTGTGATGATGACATTAGTTACACCCAAAACGGTTACGCTGTTAGAATGTGATGTTCCATTTACACCTACACTCTCAGAACCATTGTATAATACATCGAAGAGGAAAATTCGTAGCGGAATCAACGTTTTTGTGTTGTATTCTATTTCCATTGATTAGAGGAAAAAAAAGACTGTATGCTTCACTATTCCCTTTATGTCACCCTCAAAATCCCTCCACAAGATTACGACAGAAGCAGCGGTACAGTCGTATATTATTCACAGAAAATTGCGACAAAAATGTGACCTTTCAACCAACTATTCGCATTTACTTTTCTGTTGCAATTTCGTGTTGGTAGTACCGATGTGTTAAGATTGTAGTGCGTCTCCTCTGAATTTGTTCGATTAAGATTGTTATGCCTACTCGATACGTAATCCAAATGTTTGACAGCTACTGTAGGATTATCGTTCTGGTGTCATCTATGCAGTCTCCTTAACAGATGCACCATATTTTTTCCAAAATTCTTCCAAGAAACCCAAATCTTCCATTTCCCTTCCCTTCCAGTGCTCAATATTTGAATAATCAGATGAATTCCACTGCTTTACCAGTAGTACAGTAAACGAAGAGTATCGGCGTCTTCCTTTTTCTTATGGCCATTGACTTACATTTCTTAAGATATAAAGTTAAATGCTATTCATCTCAAGAAGTAAAGATAGTTTCCTACATTTTTCTACACATCATTCCGGTCATTCAGCGAGGTTACTTCCCAGTAGACCGCAGTTCCGTCAGCGAAGAAAATTATAGCGCTGATGATTCTGTCTTATAAATCACTTGTGTACTCATCTGTTGAGAACATCAGCGAACCTGTTATACTTTTGTGTGTGAAACCCGATCTTACTTACATTTCCGTTGCATATTCACAATCAAGTGCTGGATCGACATCTTGTATATGGTTGTTGTTGTTGTGGTCTTCAGTCCTGAGACTGGTTTGATGCAGCTCTCCATGCTACTCTATCCTGTGCAAGCTTCTTCATCTCCTAGTACCTACTGCAGCCTACATCCTTCTGAATCTGCTTAGTGTATTCATCTCTTGGTCTCCCTCTACGATTTTTACCCTCCACGCTGCCCTCCAGTACTAAATTTGTGATCCCTTGACGCCTCAGAACATGTCCTACCAACCGATCCCTTCTTCTAGTCAAGTTGTGCCACAAACTCCTCTTCTCCCCAATTCTATTCAGTACCTCCTCGTTAGTTATGTGATCCACCCCGCTAATCTTCAGCATTCTTCTGTAGCACCACATTTCGAAAGCTCCTATTACCCTTCTTGTCTAAACTATTTATCGTCCATGTTTCACTTCCATACATGTCTACGCTCCACACAACTACTTTCAGAAACTACTTCCTGACACTTAAATCTATACTCGATGTTAACAAATTTCTCTTCTTCAGAAACGCTTTGCTTGCCATTGCCAGTCTAATTTTATATCCTGTCTACTTCGATCATCATCAGTTATTTTGCTTCCCAAATAGCAAACCTCCTTTACTACTTTAAGTGGCTCATTTCCTATTCTAATTCCCTGAGCATCATCCGACTTAATTCGACCACATTCCATTATCCTTGTTTTGCTTTTGTTGATGTTCATCTTATACCCTCAAGACACTTGTATATGGTAACAATAAAAAAATCAGTTATATGATTCAGAGTCCTCGAAAACATTTGCCACTATATTACTACATTAATGTACATGTAGATGAGGATAGGCCCTTTCAAGGTTTCAACAGGCTTTTCCGTGGGACTCGCCTGTACTGCCGGGTAGTGTAGGCAGTAATCCAGTCGCTGCCACTGGTCAAGCAGCAAAAGCGGTGTGCACAGCTCTGTCGTTTCTTTCATTCAGCCCTCCAAATATATCACGTAACCTACAAGAGGGGATACATTTTCATTTGGCAACCGCTCACAGAAGAAGTCCTACAACCGTACTTGCATTGCCCTGAGACGTGATCTGCCCATCCACCTGCCGGAAAACATCTTACCAACAATGGCTGTATAGTGCGTATGGTTACGGTCCTTATGAAGAAATGGTTCCTTGTGGTAAATGCGGAACGGCGAAATTTTGCAGCGTATCCAGTTACGTCGAACAAGTTCATATGGGATCGGCACAGGTTAATAGTCCACCGACGCAAGTCATCACCGTACAGCATCACACACTTACCTGATTTTCCTCTGACCTATTAGTATTGCCATGTAGCCTTTATATTCCCCACTCTCTGCAACCCTTTTTTTCTTTAACACAGATTACAAAACAAGGTGGAGTAAACACTTATCCAAAAACATTATCTATTAAAATATTCTCTTGTAATATTTCCTTGCTGATTACTCACGAGATGATTTAAACTTTGTGAAAAAGGAAAAAAAAATCTTTTTACAGGCGATTACATATTTTTTCTCACAGTGCGCGTTAACTTTGTGAGATGAGGAGAGAAAATGTAGGCATGACGTGACTGCGACAACAGAATAAACTACTAAACTGCTTGCAGAAAAGTAGCAGGCATGGCCGTCAAGCAAGTCACACTTGACCAATAAACGTGCGGAAGGCGACAGTGACACCGTATTTTATGAGATTTATTTCATTTGTAGTAGTACTGTTATGTATGTAATGTAAATTGGTAACATAAAAAATAAATAAATAAAACTTAAAGTAAACACACACACATGCACAAAGAGGAACATGACCAGAGTGCACACGCCATGGACCCAATCTCTCTCCCCCCTCCAACGCCCCAATCCACTGCTACACCCTAGAGTTCCCACGGCCCCTCAGATAACCTGTCAGACAGGTAAAGCGCAGTGAGTGGCAAAAGTGTGACATGTAGTTGTGTCTGTTTGCTTAGGAGTCAATGGGTGCACATAAAGCATAGCAGACATAAAAAAGTGCTAAATCACAATCTTGTACTTTTACGTAATGCAAAAATTACGTAATCTAAAAGTGCCGCCTTGAGCCACTACATGTCGGAAAACAAAACAGTCATTGCCTAACAAACAGTTATCTCTTTTTTTTTTCTTTTTTGACCACTGTAGATGCCTAAGGAAATTAAGTGAAACATGTTTGGGTAAAAAGATAAATTGCATTTCCTAGCAACTGAGGAACAGTGGCTGCAAATGTTAAATAATATATACAATGAATGGTTCACACACAATCAGTCTTCCATCTGAACTCGAATTATATCACTTTTACTGCATCTACATCTACATCTACGTGATTACTCTGTTATTCACAACAAATTGCCTGGCAGAGGGTTCAATGAACCACCTTCAAGCTGTCTCTCTACCATTCCACTCTGGAACGGCAATCGGGAAAAACGAGCACTCTAATTTTTCTGTGCGAGCCCTGATTTCTCTTATTTCATCGTGATGATCATTTCTCCCTTTGTAGGTGGGTGCCAACAGAATGTTTTCGCAATCGGAGGAGAAAACTGGTGATTGAAATTTCATGAGAAGATCCAGTCGCAACGAAAAACGCCTTTGTTTTAATGATTGCCACTCCAATTCACGTATCATGTCTGTGACACTACCTCCCCTATTTTGCGATAATACAAAACGAGCTGCCCTTCTGTGTACTTTTCCGATGTCATCCGTCAGTCCCACCTGATGCGGATCCCACACCACACAACAATACTCCAGAATAGGGCGGACAAGCGTCGTGTAATCAGCCTCTTAAGTAGACCTGTTGCACCTTCTAAGTGTTCTGCCAATAAATCGCAGTCTTTGGTTTGCTCTACCCACAATATTATCTATGTGATCGTTCTAGTTTAGGTTATTTGTTATTGTAATCCCTAAGTATTTAGTTGAATTTACAGCCTTCAGATTTGTGTGGCTTACCGCGTAATCGAAATTTTGCTGATTTCTTTTAGCACTTTTAGCACCTTACAGATATCATATCTAAATAATTTTGCAAGTCGTTTTGATCATGTCATGACTTTACAAGACGATAAATGATAGGATCATCTGCAAACAATCTAAGACGGCTACTCTGTCGCTAATATAGATCAGGAACAATAGAGCGCCTAAAACACTTCCTTGGGGAACGCCGGATATTACTTCTGTTTTACTCGATGACTTTCCGTCTATTACTACGAACTGACAGGAAATCACGAATCCAGTCGCACAACTCAGGTGATACTCCGTAGACACGCAGTTTGGTTGGAAGACGCTTGTGAGGAACGGTGTCGATGACCTTCTGGAAATCTAAAAATATGGAATCAATTTGACATCCCCTGTCGATAGCACTTATTACTTAATGAGTACAAATAGCTAGTTGGGTTTGGTTCAAATGTCTCTGAGCACTATGGGACCTAACTTCTGAGGTCATCATTCCCCTAGAACTTAGAACTACTTAAACCTAACTAACCTAAGGACATCACACACATCCATGCCCGAGGCAGGATTCGAACCTGCTACCGTAGCGGTCGCGCGGTTCCAGACTGTATTGCCTAGAACCGCTCGGCCACTCCGGCCGGGACTAGTTGGGTTCCACAAGAACGATATTTTCTGAAACAGTGCTGACTGTGTGTCAATAAATCTTTTTATTCGAGATACTTCATGATGTTCGAATACAGTATATGTTCCAAAACTCTAGTGCAAATCGATGTTAGTGATATGGGCCTGTAATTCAGCGTATTACTCGTACTTCCCTTTTTGGGCATTGGTGTGACTTGAGCAATTTTACAGTCTTTAGGTACGGATCCTTCTGTGAGCGAGTGGTTGTATTTATATACATTATTATTATTGTATATTATGTATATATGTATATATTTATATACATATATACATATATAGCTATTTTATCAGCATACTCTGAGAGGATGATATGTTATAATTACCAAATCACATTTCGGCAAGCGTATTTTAAATCAATTTATATAAAACGTTCGCGGGAGAACTTCTGTGAAGTTTGGAATGTAGGAGACTAGGTACTGGCGGACGTGAAATTGTGAGGACGGGTCGTGAGTCGTGCTTGGGTAGCTCAGTTGGAAGAGCACTTGCCCGTGAAAGGCAAAGGTCCGAGCTCGGGTCTCGGTGCAATACATAGTTTTAACCTGCCAGGAAGTTTGAAATCAGCGCACACTCCGCTGCAGAGTGAAAATTTCATTCCCTTACTTTTATATATTCTACGAAGGGTGTTCAGTAAGTAATGCACCAAATCTTTTTCCTGTCAGCACGTTCGTTTTTTTCAGGATTCCGACACATCATGGTATTCCCCATTCTTTTGGATACAAAACCCTATTTTTCAACATAATCTCCGTCCAATGCGACGGCCTTACGCCACCTTACTTGGAGAGCCTGCATGCACGCATAGTACCACTCTACCGCTCGACGTTGGAGGCAAGGTCTCCCTGCATCAAAAACCTCTCCGTGATCCACGTACTGTTTGTTTGTCACGACCAACCTAGTAACTCGCAAGCAATTCCTCGCAGATGGTCTTTCGTCGATCGTTTGGTCTTCTGTTTGGTGGTGAGGAACCCAGCGACTATACGCCAACTGGTGGATGAGTGTGGCATCACTACCAATAGAGACGTCCAGCTGAGCGGCCAGGTGTTTGATTGTGTTCCGTTGATCACTTCGAATGCCAGTGTCCGCATGTTCCAACACTGCAAGAGTCGCACGTGAGATAGGACAGGTTTGCGCGACCTTGTTGCGATGATGTCGCCCAACGACTCACCGTGCTTTTGTTCACAGCCAGGTCTCCGGACAAATTCTGCGAGCGCCAATGAATATCCGCGGTGCTACGTTTCTCTGCCAAAAGAAGCTCAATGACAGCTCTCTGCTTGGGATGCACGTACATTACAGACGCCATTTCAAAGGCTATGTATAGTGCTGCCAATCATCGTAACTTCATGAAAGCGAGAATACTTCACGACATCACACAACAAATTCCAAATTTTTTCAATCAGAGTTGGCCGAGAAAAAGATGTTGCATTGCTTAATGAACGCCCGTCGCACTTACGTTGGATTATCTGGGTGTGTTCGTTGCAACACTAACGCGCATTTCATACATGACTGTTGCGTTCGCACTTATGTAAAAGGTTCAGTACATAACATTTAGACAGAGAGACTTATACATTCACTCATAGTGTCAAATCATTTCCGAAAATTGTGCTTCTGGCGCATCTTTAACCCAGTGAATGCTGTTTTTGCCGGACTGTAGGTAGACGTCTTTATCGATGTCTGGCTGATGTACGCTTCTTAATTTTGGTATTTAATTCCAGCCCTGTTCGTGACTGGGTTATGTACCAACCAATGCAATACGTCGCCGAAAAACATTTTTGTACGATTTGTATTGAATCAGGAATGCTATGTTGTAAGAATTACGCCAGCTTTGAGCAATGGTATGAGCGAATAAGATCATAAGAAGTACCACGAGTAAAGGAACAGACCGGTTAGAGCAACACTGCGTGTAACCGGCAAGCACAGGCTGAAAGGTCACTCATCTAGTAGCCTCTGCACGGTTAGAGATAGAACGCTCAGGTTGGTACTGGTTTTCTACCGAATTCTCTCTTTCCCAGCTCACAGTAATTGCTGTAGCGGTCCGAAAAAGCTACTGCCTCGAAAGGAGACAGAGCTATTTCGAAGTACATGTTCAGGTTTTCTATGGTCTTAACTATTTCCTCCGGAAAGGAAAATATATTTTTATTTATCTATTTATGAGGTTCCGTGGAACAATGAGGGCTAAAACTGCCGGGTCATGAAATGAGTATATACGTACTTTACGCACGGCCGATTACAAAATTAAAAAAAAGAGTCAGAGATTCTGAAACGTTAATAAAACATGAACAATATTGTGACAGAATATACGAATAAACAACGCATCACAAGGAAAAGTTATAGACTACTACGAGGAACCTCTGTACAGAATAGAAGGAATGTACCACAAAGAAACGTTTCTATTTATACACTAAAGAGCCAAAGAAATTGGTACACCTGCCTAATATCGTGTTGGGTACCCGCGAGCGCGCAGAAGTGCCGTAGCACGACGTGGCATGGACTCGAGTAATGTCTGAAGTAGTGCTGGAGGGAACAGACACCACGAATCCTGCAAAACTGTGCATATAGAGACTGTCTTCCGAACAGTACGTAGCAAGACATCCCAGATACGCTCAATAATGTTCATGTCTGGGGAGTCTGGTGGCTAGCGGAAGTGTTTAGCCTTATAAGAGTATTCCTGGAGCCACTCTGTAGCAATTCTGATGGTGTGGGGTGTCGCATTGTCCTGCTAGAATTGCCCAAGTCCGTCGGAATGCACAATGCTTATGAATGCATACAGGTGATCAGATAGGATGCTTACGTAAAGTCTGGAACCACGCGACCGCTACGGTCGCAGGTTCGAATTCTGCCTCGGGCATAGATGTATGTGGTGTCCTTAGGTTAGTTAGATTTAAGTAGTTCTAAGTTCTAGGGGACTGATGACCACAGCAGTTAAGTCCCATAGTGCGCAGAGCCATTTGAACCATTTGATGCTTACGTACGTGTCACACGTCAAGAGTCGTATCTAGAAGTATCAGGGCTCTCATATCACTCCATCTGCACACGAGCCACACCATTACAGAGCCTCCACCAGCTTGGACAGTCCCCTGCTGACATGCAGGGTCCACGGATTCATGAGATAATCTCATACCCGCACACACCCATCCGCTCGATAAAATTTGAAACGAGACTCCTCAGACCAGGCAATATGTTTCCAGTCATCAACAGTCCAACGCCGTTGTTCACGCACCCAGGCAGGGCGAAAAGCTTTGTGTCGTGCTGTCATCAAGGGTACACGAGTGAGCGGTTGGCTCTGAAAGCCATATCGATGATGTTTCGTTGAATAGTTCGTACGCTGACACTTACTGATGGCATTGAAATCGGCATCAATTTGCGGAAGGGTTGCACTTCTGTCACGTTGGACGATTCTCTACAGTAGTAGTTGGTCCCGTTCTCTTTCTGGCAGTAGCGACGTTGGGCATTTCATGTTTCACCAGATTCCTTATATTCACGGTACACTCGTGAGAGGGTCGTATGCAAAAATTACCTCGGAGATTCTGTGTCCGCCGGCCGTAGTGGCCGAGCGGTTCTAGGCGCTTCAGTCTGGAACCACGCGACCGCTACGGTCACAAGTTCGAATCCTGCCTCGGGCATGGATGAGTGTGATTTCCTTAGGTTAGTTAGGTTTAAGTAGTTCTAAGTTCTAGGGGACTGACGACCTCGGATGTTAAGTCCCATAGTGCTCAGAGCCAGGTTCTGTTCCCATCACTCGTGCGCGGGGTACAACACCACATTCAAACTCGCTTAAATATTGAAAAGCAACCATTGTAGCAACCGATCTAACAACTGCGCCAGACACTTGTAGTCTTATAGAGGCGTTGCCGACCGCAGCGACGTATTCTGCCTGTTTGCATATCTGTGTTTGAATATGCATGCATATACCAGTTTCTTTGGCGCTTCACTGATGTTTTCTAGCACTCCTGCATCTTCTCCACATTTCGTCTTTTCCTTCCTTCTGTCAAAGTTATTCCCAATTTCTTGATATCTTCTGTCTCGAAAATCTTGTAAATTTAATATTTTAAATTTAAACGATTACTTTATCTTATTTACGATTGTTTGATGTAGTTTGTTTCTAGTTGATTTTTAATTTCTGTGCTCAATTCTCCTGTCGATATTTTTTTTCAGAAATGCAGGAATATTTGTTTCGTTTATCCGTCCTCATTCATTCGGTATAATTTTTCAAGGAAGCTTAATCTTTGCTTGCCATTATTTCTGATAATTTCGTAGATCTCTTCGTTACGTCTCATTTTCTGTAGTTGCATTTGCCCTTAATTTAAATTATAATGGAGGTATGTTAAAGCATCAGATATGAACGTCTTCAAATACAAATTATTACGTGAGATGTAGGCCTAGTGTCAGGATCTGTATGTTAGAAGACACAGTTGACGTGTATCACCAAGACGGGTGGACCCTAAAGATTGAACTACGATGAGATTTAAATTTAAATCGCAAACGAAAATGTGAAAAAAGTGAGTGGCACGTAAGCAACCAGATGAAAGATGGCACACTATGAACGTTCTACTACAGCAGAAAAAATAACTGGTGAAGGCAGCATGTAGATTACACTTCTCTTAAAACACACAGTCGAGCTTCAGAATATACTTCGCCAGTTTTTGTGGCGATTGAGCGACAGACTAGTCCTGAGAGAAGGAATTTTCATCAAACGTGTTCGCCTGGAAGTGATGATTTAGAGAAGGGACCAATTGTGTGATGGGATTGCAGAGTTCCTAGATAACAGAACGCAGCATGTCATTCTCAATGGAGAGAAGTCTTCCGACGTAAGAGTGATTTCAGGTGTGCCGCAGGGGAGTGTCGTAGGACCGTTGCTACTCACAATATACATAAATGACCTTGTGGATGACATCGGAAGTTCACTGAGGCTTTTTGCGGATGATGCTGTGGTAAATCGAGAGGTTGTAATAATGAAAAATTGTACTGAAATGCAGGAGGATCTGCAACGAATTGACGCATGGTGCAGGGAATGGCAATTGAATCTCAATGTAGACAAGTGTAATGTCCTGCGAATACATAGAAAGATAGATCCATTATCATTTAGCTACAAAATAGCAGGTCAGCAACTGGAAGCAGTTAATTCCATAAATTATCTGGGAGTACGCATTAGGAGTGATTTAAAATGGAATGATCATATAAAGTTGATCGTTGGTAAAGCAGATGCCAGACTGAGATTCATTGTAAGAATCCTAAGGAAATGCAATCCGAAAACAAAGGAAGTAGGTTACAGTACGCTTGTTCGCCCACTGCTTGAATACTGCTCGGCAGTGTGGCATCCGTACCAGATAGGTTTGATAGAATAGATAGAGAAGATCCAACGGAGAGCAGCGCGCTTCGTTACAGGATCATTTAGTAACCGCGAAAGCGTTACGGAGATGATAGATAAACTCCAGTGGAAGGCTCTGCAAGAGAGACGCTCAATAGCTCGGTAAGGGCTTTTGTTGAAGTTTCGAGAACATACCTTCACCGAGGAGTCAAGCAGTATATTGCTCCCTCCTGCGTATATCTCGCGAAGAGACCATGAGGATAAAATCAGAGAGATTAGAGCCCACACAGAGGCATACCGACAATGCTTCTATCCACGAACAATACGAGACTGGAATAGAAGGGAGAACCGATAGAGGTACTCACAGTACCCTCCGCCACACACCGTCAGGTGGCTTGCGGAGTATTGATGTAGATGTAGATGCGGAGCAGGCGAAGAGCGGCTGTGAGGTGGAGTCCCTGATCAGCGAGTAACTCGTAGAGTTAAGGAACGTGTTCTCCATTAGACAGGTTTCTTCACATTTCCGCAATATTAACAGAGCGACATGGAAGTGGTGTTAAGACACTGAAACTTCCTGGCAGATTAAAACTGTGTGCCCGACCGAGACTCGAACTCGGGACCTTTGCCTTTCACGGGCAAGTGCTCTACCAAGTGGTAGAGCACTTGCCCGCGAAAGGCAAAGGTCCCGAGTTCGAGTCTCGGCTTGGTAGAGCACTTGCCCGTGAAAGGCAAAGGTCCCGAGTTCGAGTCTCGGTCGGGCACACAGTTTTAATCTGCCAGGAAGTTTCATATCAGCGCACATTCCACTGCAGAGTGAAAATCTCATTCTGTGTTAAGACACTGGTTTCGTGTTCTGGAGAGGTGGAGCTCAAATGTACGATCGGTGAGTCTTATTTTCACTTTGCTTGGTTTCCTTAAAACTCTCGACGCGATTGCTAGAGCAATTATTTTGAACAGCACGAGGACCTTTAATGCCCCACAATTTTTCAATCCAAGTATTCGATATTTTGAATCCAAGTATTCAATAAAGAGAAACTGAAAAGAAATCTAGTGAGGCGCATGAGTCGGACGTAGGCATGCGGTAAGCTAAACTCGGAATCCGTTTTGATGATGTTGAGGACCAAACTAATGCCCCGCTGCAGCTCTAGTCATACTTTTCTTTATCCTCTCTGATTTCTGTTCCTTTACAATCATTTATTAATTATTGCTTCGCCATGGGAGAAATGTAAGTGATGCGGTAGTATCAGGAAGTGTAGTCACCGCTTCATGGAATGGGCTGTGGGCTCTCGTGGCTACCACCCGTTGCCCGTTGCCCGTCGCAAATACAATGAGGTACCGCGAACAACATGAAAATCCTCCATGCTTACTAGTACGGGTTCCGAAAACGATGGTCATAACAGCGGGGGAGTGGTACTCAAGCGTCAAATTTAGGTTACAATATCTCCGGATGTAATTAATATTTTACAATGCAACAAACGGCACTGATTACGTATTTGTTTATATGTTCAGATGTGCTAACAAAACTAACGTGGGTCCATTTAAAAAAACCTAGATTTGTGTTAAAAAACATACTTCCGTGCATTTTTTATGGTTTGTATTAACCAGTTACACTAGGCCCTCTCCTCACGTTCGGTCTGTGGAATCGGTTCGTCAGTATTTGATGTGGTTTACGAAATATATCCAGCGGTAAAGTTAGGTGACTCACCATATTCACGTTGGGCAATATTCTAAGACAGGACGTTCTAACACCCTATATATATATATATATATATATATATATATATATATATATATATATATATATATATATATTCACGTTGGGCAATATTCTAAGACAGGACGTTCTAATATTTTGTAAACAGTCTCCCCTGTAGAGTGTCTGCATTTTCCCAGTATCCTGCCAACTAACTGCAATCTTCCACCTGCTTTACCTACGCCTTTGTCCATGTGATCGTATATATATATATATATATATATATATATATATATATATATACCTACCAAATAAGACTAACATGGGACGTTGAAAGTCTGCAAAGAAGGACGGCAGGCACAGTGACAGGTTTGCTTTACTAACAAATGTGCCTCACAAATGCTGAAAATCTCAACTGGCTGTCGCTTGATGATAGATGCGAATAATCCTGGTAATGCCTACGTGGAAGGTTTCAAGACACAGTATTAAGTGAATAATTGCGAAGTATACTTCACACCCTTGCGTGTCGCTCCCATAGGAACCGTGAAGACAAGATTTTATATCGCCCACAGAGGCATTCGGTCAAAACATCGCTCCAGAGTTCAGTACACAAACGGAATGAAAAGAAAGTTTAACATGTAATACAACACTAAGCAACGTCAGCCATGCACTTCACATTGGTTTGCAGAGTATGTATGTAGATGTTTAGTGGTTGCCCAAAAATACTGAAACACCGCGGAATAGGCGCGCTTGAACATAAATTCAGACGCCAGGCAAGCCTGCGAGTTGCGCTGTTGTGCTTGACACGGACTTCACCTGTGCGCTGTCCCCAGTACTCAGTAGATTGCAAGCGTCAGTCGTGGCCACAACAGTAGTTTCCGTAGTTGTGACTATCTTATCGCAGATAAATGAAATCCAATGCGGGAAAATTGTTAGTGCTTGCATTAGTGGTAGCCTAAGCGTTTGGTGTGTCAAGAGGCACCGTATTGAGGATTTGTAGCGCATTCAGAAGAAGTACTGAGAAGAGTGGGAGAGAAAAGGCAGTTACTAGATGTAATAAAGAGAAGAAAAAGAAATTGGATTGGGCATATATTAAGAAAGAATGACGGACAGATAAAAACAGTTTTAGAAGGGTATGTAGAAGGGAAAAGGAAGCGAGGTAGGAAGAGATTCCAGATACTGGATGACATGATGGACGGTACAACATACAGCAGCCTTAAGAAGGAAGCAATGGATCGCAGAAAATGGAGAGGCAAAGGACCTGCTAATATAGCAGATAACTGATGATGATGAGCGCATTCAGGGAAAGCTAAATCCCAAAGCGGACGAAGGTGTGTGATGAGTGACCGCGACGGGCGGTCACTGAAGAGCATTGTTATGTAAAACAATTTGCACGACAACTGCTAAAGTTGCTGCACAACTGAATGATGATGTCGTGGATTCTGTCAGCATCAAAACAACATGAAGGGAGCTCCATTAAAAGGAAATTCTAAGGCAAGCTGGAATTCCAAAATCAGTGATGCAAAACCCGTAACAGGAAAACGTGCTGCTCAAGCCATGGGAACCTCGACTGTGGATCGATGGAAGACGGTCATTTGCTCGTATGAGTCCTGTTTCACACCGTATCCAACTTCTGGCCGAAGTTACCTCCCAAGAGGGATGTATGGCGGGGGTTTGGTGATGATTCCGGCAGCCATATCGCGGTATTCCATGGGCTCCACGGTTACTCTGCAAGGCCACATTACTGTCGAGGATTATGTGACCATTTTGGTTGATCAGGTCTATCCGACAGTTCAATGCTTGTTCCCCAGTGGTGATGCTGCGTTCGAAGGCGACACACGAGCCCCATCGTCCTGGACTGGTAACGTGAGTACGAGAATGGATTTTCACGTCTGCCCTAGGCACTGTAATCACGATACCTCAATATTATCGAAACTTTATGGTCTGCTTTACACAGAAGGGTGACTGATCGCTATCCACCCCCATGGTCGTTACCCAACTTGCCACTGTTTTCCAGGACGAATGGTATACGATCCACTTGAGAATCGATAGAAGACTTGTAGGGGAACTCGCGGCAGAACGGGATAGCGGGGCACAATGGGAAGTTGCTCTTTTCTAGACTGGGCAGTGTCGCTACCTGTTGTATGGGCATGTAACCATTTCTCCGAATGGAAGTGAGGGCAGCCATTCTGATTTAGTTTGAAGTGCGAGATCTAAGTGAATTGTTGTCCGTCACGTTACCGCTTGCGTTGCTCCAACGTCTGCTGAATTTCAACGCCAGGTAAGCTGTTAACTGTTAATTGTATACCCTAAAATGACACAGTCCCTTAAAGTGCATGGCATTTGTTATACTTTAGTTACTTAACGCGTTTAAATACGTCAGTTATTACACTCCATAAAAGCTGTTAACCTCAAAAGTGTTCTTGGGGCGGAACGCGACGGGGCAGAATGGGATAGTGTCCCGTTCTGCCCCGTCATATTTTGATGCAAGTAGAAAGCAAAGCCAGCCTGGATGTTCATGGATGCCAGACTCTCCCAACCAGCTATGTTCGCCGAACAACTCAGCTTTCCAGATATCGCCCGAGGCTGTCATTCCAATCCCACTAATCTGTCAAAATACTCGGCGGACTACAAGACGAAAAGGAGAAACCGTCGTATTAATAGATTCTCCTTATAAGAAGGAACTGCAGAATGCTGTCGCACGTAAAGTAGGCCTACAGAAAGGAGGAGGGTGCACAAATATAAACAATGTCAGGACAGAGACGTCAGGTGCAATGCAACTTAAGGCAAAAATATCAAACTTTTCACCCCAAAAAAAAAAACCAAAATAGAGGACATGAAAGACCTTAAGAAAAATAAAAAGAAGAAGATGATGGAGAAGAGAGAATCAGAGAGAGGGGATGCTGAGTGTGTCTACTGTGGGGACTTCTACTCCGTTTCTAATGAGGGCTGGGTCGCATGACAGAGGTGTTTCAAGTGGGCGCACAATTCATGTGCTGGCACAGACTGTGAAGATGAAGAGGAAATACTGATTTGTGACTATTGTCGAAAGGGCTAGTAGTTAGTGGTTTGGTGGTTATTAAGCATTGTACATTTTTCAAAATGACATTAAAATATTTTGTTATTTTGAAGAATGACTTTTTAATTGTTTAAATTACACATTCCTTAGTCTGAATTGCCTGTTATACAACATTTTGTCCTAGTTTAATACGATATTCGTAATTCAAATTCAACGTTTATGCAATAATTTAACAAAAAATACCCCGGGGGTGGGGCGGAACGGGAAATATGCAACACTTTCTTTGAAAAATTGTAAAAAATGCAAAATGTATTGTTTTAAGTGATTTTAAAATAAGGTACATTAGGTTACACTACAAGGTGTTTTTTTATCACTTGAAGAAGTGTTTCCTTGTGTTCCTTTATTTTATAGAAATAGTTAAACATTAAGTATCCCGTTCCCCTCCGAGTTCCCCTACTTATCCATTCTGACGGGTTTCCTACACCGTATTCGTCTTGGTAATGTGTTGTGTTATCGGTACTTCCATTTTCATTTCAACCCTCTGTATCTGTAGAATTACGTCTCGTCAAGTGATCGCGACAAGAAAATCGGTTAGATTAGACGTCAGAGGCAAGTGTATCGACACTGATGATTGCCACGCACCATCACGAATGGAACAGAGAAGGGCGAAATATAGCGAGGCCAAAAGTACTCTCCACCACACACAGCAGGGTGACTTGCAGAGTGTAGATGTAGACATAAGTGTAATGAGAATCATCAAACGCACGAAGGGCTGTTCAACAACCAGCCTTCATCCCTTTTTATCTCGGGTTACTTTGGAACCCACAAATGTCATCTGTTGAAACACAAAATTTACGGGTTCCGCTGTTTTGTTAACTACACGCATTATTTCTCAGCTTTCATGGCGGAGATATCTGTGACTTAAGAACGCCGAGTAATGTACTTAACGTCTAGGAGCATCTGCCTTTCAGGTGCCAGTCTGCTTCCTGGCGAAATTTTTATGCCCCACTAAGCCGCTTGACTATTTTTCTACGTAGACAGCGAACAAACAGCACCTGCAGAGACAGTGGTCATCAGTGCGTAACAGCTTAAAAAAAATGTAGAAAGTGATTCCAGCAACCCGACATTTTCTTGCTCCAGCTGATTTCACTTCGTGGTTGAGCACTAAAAATGAAATAAGAATCAGCAGTGACTCCACGCAGTACGTCAGGAGCATAAATACTAAACACTGCGTTTGAGTGGGCGGTAACGAGTAACAGGTTAGCAAAGAAAATGTGGAGTAGATTTTAGGGACATGTAACCTATTACGTTTCATGCAAATCACGCCTTACCGTAGCAGGAAAGTACTTACTGGATGCCCGTCGTCGGAATAATTAGTAGCGTTTTCATGGCACTGCTCAACGTTTAGGGCTATATCTAGTTACATAGAGAAATGACCAGAACTTGAAAGCCTTCAAATGTGTCGGGTTTTCAAGGTGTACTATAACATCATCAGCCAAATAATTATAGCTCCCTTTAGGAAAGCCAGGATGAACGAGACATCTGGAATACGATATATTGTACATGTGAATTATGAGAGCACAGTATATTATTGGCACACTGTGTAAAATATCAAGAAAGGTTTTCTATACTGCACACATTTACAGAAACAGGCTTCAGATCATTGTGATGCGGATCCAGGGTATATGTCTCATTCAGTTGTTACCTGTAGGTATTTCAAACATTCACGGGAGGTTACAGTGTTGCATGCCTGTAATAACTCTTATACACACATAAAAAAATATTTAGCATCACCTCGGTTCTTAGAGTTTCGGACCACTTACAGAAAATTGGAATAGAGATCAACGTAAACATCATTTCCGCCCTTTTTATTGGTCATGAAAACCACACATCGCATGTTGTACCACCATAAAGCGAGACCTCCAGAGGTGGTGGTCCAGACTGCTGTACCTCTAATACCCAGTAACACGACCTCTGGCATTGATGCATGGCTCTATTGGTCGTGGCATACTATCCACAAGTTCACCAAGGCACTGGTGGTACAGATTGTCCCACTCCTCAACGGCGATTCGGCGTAGAACCCTCAGAGTGGTTGTTGGGTCACGTCGTCCTTAAACAGCCCTTTTCAAACTATCCCAGGCATATTCGATAGGGTTAATGTCTGGAGAATATGCTGACCACTCTAGTCGAGCGATGTCGTTATCCTGAAGGACGTCATTCACACGATGTGCACGATGGCGGCGCGAATTGACGTCCATGAAGACGAATGCCTCGCCAATATGCTGCCGATATGGTTGCACTATCGGTCGGAGGATGGCATCCACGTATCGTACAGCCGTTACTGCGCGTTCCATGACGACCAGCGCCATACGTCGGCCACACATAATGCCACCCAAAACCTGCAGGGAACCTCCACCTTGCTGCACTCGCTGGACAGTGTGTCTAAGGTGTTCAGCCTGATCGGGTTACCTCCAAACACGTCTCGGACGATTTTCTGGTTGAAGCGTATGCGACACTCAACGGTGAAGAGAAGATGATGCCAATCCTGAGTGGTCCATTAGGCTTGTTGTCGGGCGCATCTGTACCGCGCTGCATGGTGTCATGGTTGCAAAGAGGGACCTCGCCACGGGCGTCGGAAGTGAAGTTGAGCATCATGCAGGCTACTGAGCAGGATGAGTAGTAACACGGCGTCCTGTGGCTGCACGAAAAGCATTATTCAACATGGCGGCGTTGCTGTCAGGCTTCCTCCGAGCCATAATCCATAGGCAATGGTCATCCATTGCAGTAGTAGCCTTTGGGCGGCATAAGCGAGGCATGTCATCGACAGTCCCTGTCTCTCTATACAGGGTTATTACAAATGATTGAAGCGATTTCACAGCTTTACAGTAACTTTATTATTTGAAATATTTTCACAATGCTTTGCACACACATACAAAAACTCAAAAAGTTTTTTTAGACATTCACAAATGTTCGATATGTGCCCCTTTAGTGATTCGGCAGACATCAAGCTGATAATCAAGTTCCTCCCACACTCGGCGCAGCATGTCCCCATCAATGAGTTCGAAAGCATCGTTGATGCGAGCTCGCAGTTCTGGCACGTTTCTTGGTAGAGGAGGTTTAAACACTGAATCTTTCACATAACCCCATAGAAAGAAATCGCATGGGGCTAAGTCGGGAGAGCGTGGAGGCCATGACATGAATTGCTGATCATGATCTCCACCACGACCGATCCATCGGTTTTCCAATCTCCTGTTTAAGAAATGCCGAACATCATGATGGAAGTGCGGTGGAGCACCACCCTGTTGAAAGATGAAGTCGGCGCTTTCGGTCTCCAGTTGTGGCACGAGCCAATTTTCCAGCATGTCCAGATACACGTGTCCTGTAACGTTTTTTTCGCAGAAGAAAAAGGGGCCGTAAACTTTAAACCGTGAGATTGCACAAAACACGTGAACTTTTGGTGAATTGCGAATTTGCTGCACGAATGCGTGAGGATTCTCTACCGCCCAGATTCGCACATTGTGTCTGTTCACTTCACCATTAAGAAAAAATGTTGCTTCATCAATGAAAACAAGTTTCGCACTGAACGCATCCTCTTCCATGAGCTGTTGCAACCGCGCCGAAAATTCAAAGCGTTTGACTTTGTCATCGGGTGTCAGGGCTTGTAGCAATTGTAAACGGTAAGACTTCTGCTTTAGCCTTTTCCGTAAGATTTTCCAAACCGTCGGCTGTGGTACGTTTAGCTCCCTGCTTGCTTTATTCGTCGACTTCCGCGGGCTACGCGTGAAACTTGCCCGCACGCGTTCAACCGTTTCTTCGCTCACTGCAGGCCGACTCGTTGATTTCCCCTTACAGAGGCATCCAGAAGCTTCAAACTGCGCATACCATCGTCGAATGGAGTTAGCAGTTGGTGGACCTTTGTTGAACTTCGTCCTGAAGTGTCATTGCACTGTTATGACCGACTGATGTGAGTGCATTTCAAGCACGACATACGCTTTCTCGGATCCTGTCGCCATTTTGTCTCACTGCGCTCTCGAGCGCTCTGGCGGCAGAAACCTGAAGTGCGGCTTCAGCCGAACAAAACTTTATGAGTTTTTCTACGTATCTGTAGTGTGTCGTGACCATATGTCAATGAATGGAGCTACAGTGAATTTATAAAATCGCTTCAATCATTTGTAATAGTCCTGTATATGCTCAGTGTCCGAACAACATCGCTTTGGTTGATTCCGAGACGCCTGGACACTTCCCTTGTTAAGAGCCCTTCCCGGCACAAAGTAAGAACGCGGACACGATCGAAACGCGGTATTGACCGTCTAGGCATGGTTGAACTACAGACAACACGAGCCGTGTACCTCCTTCGTGGCGGAATGACTGGAACTGATCGGCTGTCGGACCCCCTCCGTCTAGTAGGCGCTGCTCATGCATGCCTGTTTACATCTTTGGGCGGGTTCAGTGACATCTCTGAACAGTGAAAGGGACCGTGTCTGTGACACAATATCCACAGTCAGCGGCTATCTTCAGGAGTACTGTATGTATGTAATCTCACAAGCAATGTCATTGATTGAATTACTGATTTAAGCGCGACGGTGTCCAGAATGCTCTGAAGCAGAAGCTCCAAACATGCTTCGACAGTAGAAAAAGGTTGGTTGAAGTACAAAGACAGAAAGAGAAAAGCGGTCGGATGAGCTGTTACCGAATTCGCTGTATAGCTAAATGTGTTCATCTCCTTTGTGAATGATCTACACTGGATGGCACAATTTTACTTTTGCGACTGGATGCAGACCCATAGTCGTACATCACATTGGTGAAAATTTGACGGAAGATAGCTGCAGACTGTAGGTGTCATTTTTGAAGTATCTCTTTCCCGGCCGTGTCCACAATAGCAACCACCAGTCCGAATTGCGGAGGCAAAAGCAACCATAGTGTTAAACACTCCTTGTTTAGGAGACTTCGCGGCAGCACTTACAAATTTAATAGCAGATTCAAATGCGTGTGTGACACATCAAGAAATGAAGAAAGCCGCTGGAAATTTTCCAGTGCGGAAATCACTGTCGAAGGTAACAGAAGAGTAGAACTAAGCAAAGAGGTAAACGTCGAATCAAAACAGTCATCATCCTTACATGAAGGAGACAAGCAAAAAGCCACGAATAACGTAAGAAAAACTCCACCTTATCCATCTTATCAATAAAAGAAGAGAACGGAACGAAGTGAAAAGATACCTTCGTCAGCTGTCAGTACAGGTTGTCTAAAAATGATTTCAGCAGGACGTATGACGCTGGCTGCAAAGTAGCAGACATGTAAGGAAAGTGAGAAACAAAAAAATCAGGGGGAAAATGTATGATTCACCCAGGAAGAACATACGCATTCATGGAGATAGAAAAGTTACAAGGATCAGTTTACTAGTTAAGATGATAAACGTCTTCTAAGTGCTTACGAAATGGAGGTAGAAAAACATTAAATGTCTCTGCGAACAAAAGAAGACATACGTACAGCTTCTTCCATTCTGCTGGCTCGAGATTTGAATATTACAGCAGGTGTCGAACCATCCCAGGAAGTGACCAGAAAAAGCCGAATCAATTTCTTACAGATTTGGTACTTGCCACACAAAAACCATTTCATATCGAAGTTATCACTCTCTTCTTCAGTAGCATTAGTAAATTATTCGTTGCGTACGTGGACACACAAGAATACTTTTTTAAACATTTGCAGCGGGTTTTGCAACAAGAGTTGTGCCCAACACTCGTAATAGCGTCAAGCAGACAAAAGCTGCGTTTTATTTCTCGCATTTGTCTTAATACAGTGAACAGCAGAAACTATTCTCCTGTTGCTGACGGGGGCCACATAATTAATGACAAACGTCGAGCGCTCTTTAAATCCAGGATGTTGAAGCACGCCAATCCCAAATTGTCTAGTGGCTGCCAGAATATCTTAGTTTCATTGTAGCAGTTAACAAAATGTATTATTCCATACTGTTCTTCAGTTATGCTAGCGTTGTCACCAACGAATAACGATGTGTATGAATTGCATCTCAGTAAACACCGAGCCTTAGAATTGAAACCTGAGCAATGTGACTGGTCTGCTGATGGACAAAATGCAGGGTTTTAGGATGATTTCCTCTTGAACTTGTCCAACAATGGTAGCAGCACGGTTTGTGGACGCTTGTATTCGGCCTCAGTCTTGTAGCTCAGCGGACGGGCGCAAAATAGCAACTGTGGCGGTGGCTGGAGTATATTCTGTACTGCTACGGCCGGAGGACACCTGAACAGCAATTAAAACAACAGGGAAGTGTCAGGGGAGGCTTGCCCCTCATTAGGCAGCTGCACCTGTCATAATACATGTGGAGTAATGCAGTTATGTTTGTCATGTGTTGCGGTCAGCAGACCCAAGGTTGGTTCGACGCAGCTCTATCAGCCTGCCGGCTTGTCTGCTTCGTCCCACATAATCGACGGCCTGCCCACATAGTTATATATGCAATTCTGCCCCTGGTATTGTTCCCCCTCTACCATCTCTTCTACTTCAGCAATTACTCCTCTCTTAATTCGTGCCCAATCGCTCTACCTGCATATTTAGTTGCGTCCTTTATAATACTCTTTTCTTTTCTCGTTGTCTGGTTCCATGATGTCTCTGTTCCTTAGTCGGCAATCCATCAAAACATTAAGTCTTCTGTGACGCCGCATTTCAGTAGCTTTTATTCGTTTGATTTCTGCCGCTTCCATTCTCTGTTGGATTTGTTACGGGTGGGTTCGAACAACGCGTAAGTTTCACGGAGATGCTTCGGGGACTCAAATGGGAATCCCTGGAGGGAAGGCGACGGTCTTTTCGAGAAACAGTACTGAGAACATTTACAGAACCGACATTTGAAGCTGACTGCAGAACGATTCTACTGCCGCTAACATACACTACTGGCCATCAAAATTGCCACACCACGAAGATGACGTGTTACTGACGCGAAATTTAACCAACAGGAAGAAGATGCTGTGATAAGCAAATGATTAGCTTTTCAGAGCATTCACACAAGGTTGGCGCCGGTGGCGACAACACCTACAGCGTGCTGACATGAGGAAAGTTTCCAACCGATTTGTCATACACAAACAGCAGTTGACCGGCGTTGCCTGGTGAAACGTTGTTGAGATGCCTCGTATAAGGAGGAGAAATGCGTACCATCAGTTTCCGACTTTGATAAAGGTCGGATTGTAGCCTATTGCGATTGTGGTTTATCGTATCGCGATATTGCTGCTCGTGCTGTCGAGATCCAATGACTGTTAGCAGAATATGGAATCGGTGGGTTCAGGAGGGTAATACGGAACGCCGTGCTGGATCCCAACGGCCTCGTTATCACTAGCAGTCGAGATGACAGGCATCTTATCCGCATGGCTGTAACAGATCGTGCAGCCACGTCTCGATCCCTGAGTCAACAGATGGGGACGTTTGCAAGACAACAACCATTTGCACGAACAGTTCGACGACGTTTGCAGCAGCATGGACTATCAGCTCGGAGACCGTGGATGCGGTTACCCTTGACGCTGCATCACAGACAGGACCGCCTGCGATGGTGTAATCAACGACGAACCTGGGTGCTCGAATGGCAAAACGTCATTTTTTGGGATGAATCCAGGTTCTGTTTACAGCATCACGATGGCCGCATCCGTGTTTGCCGACATCACGGTGAACGCACATTGGAAGCGTGTATTCGTCATCGCTATACTGGCGGATCACCCGGCGTGATGGTATGGGGTGCCATTGGTTGCACGTCTCCGTCACCTCTTTTTCTCATTGACGGCACTTTGAACAGTGGACGTTACATTTCAGATGTGTTATGACCCGTGGCTCTACCCTTCCTTCGATCCCTGCGAAACCCTACATTTCAGCAGGATAATGCACGACCGCATATTGCAGGTCCTGTACGGGCCTTTCTGTATACAGAAAATGTTCGACTGCTGCCCTAGCCAGCACATTCTACAGATCTCTCACCAACTGCAAACGTCTGGTCAATAGTGGGCGAGCAACTGGCTCGTCACAATACGCCAATCAGTATTCTTAATGAACTGTGGTATCGTGTTGAAGCTGCATGGGCAGCTGTACCTGTACATGCCATCCAAGCTCTGTTTGACTCAATGACGAATCTGCATGGGCAGCTGTACCTGTACATGCCATCCAAGCTCTGTTTGACTCAATGACCAGGCGTTATTACGTCCAGAGCTGGTTGTTCTGGGTACTGATTTCTCAGGATTTATGCACCCAAATTGCGTGAAAATGCAACCACAAATCAGTTCTAGTATAATATATTTGTCCAATGAATACCCGTTTACCATGTGCATTTCTTCTTGGTGTAGCAATTTTAATGGCCAGTAGTGTACATTGGGCATAAGGAGCACGAAGACAACATACGAGTAACTAAGACTCGTTCGGAGGCATACAGACAGTCGTTTTTCCCTCGCTCTGTCTGCGAGTGGAAGAAGGAAGGAAATGACAAGTAGTGGTACAGAGCAGCTTCTACCACGCGCTCTACAGTGGCTTGCGGGTTATCTTTGTAGATGTAGATGCAGTTTCTCCATGTTTCGCTCATGTGCAGAGCTACATCTTTTTCTGTATCAAAGTTTTTGATTTGGTTCTAGAACAGTTACGTTTTTGTTAATTATGTTACATAAATATATTTCCTGAAAGAAAAATCTAACCAAACCGAAATGTGTTTTGTTAAAAAAGTATTAAATGCAGTTATTGACAAATACTTAAACATAGTAAATGCAATGGAATCAACGGTGACATTTTTACTTATAGACATGCCATTAGGCCGGCCAGTGTGGCCGAGCAGTTCTAGGCGCTGCAGTCTGGAACCTGCGGTCGCAGGTTGGAATCCTGCCTCGGCCATGGATGTGTGTGATGTCCTTAGGTTAGTTAAGTTTAAGTAGTTCTAAGTTCTAGGGGACTGATTACCTCAGCAGTTAAGTCCCATAGTGCTCAGAGGGATTTGAACCATTGTTTTGACATGCCATTTGGCAATATACTGTAACGCATCGCACCCGAAATGGTTTGGTTTTCATTCAACTTCAATGTACCGGTCCTTTGAAAGAGAAAATTGTCATAGTGCCAAACAAGGCACTTGGCGATATAACGACGTAACCCAGTACTACACGTAACATGTTATGTCTCTTTCGTACCATTCAATCATAGCTCAACTTTCAGGTTCCAAGTCAGACACAATCTGATGACACATCTACATCTTTGAGGAAACGATAAAAAAAACAGGCGCTGTATAATAATATCACTACGTAATTAACGCTACCGTCATTATGTAGATTTTCACACAGTTTGTCAGTTGAGCAACTCTTTGTCAGTTACTGCAGTTTTCTGGAAATCCATCTTTTTTTATTCTCTCTCTCTCTCTAAGGGTTTCCACAGGCACCGTCGCGGGATGAACATCGGCGGCGCAGCAGCAGCTGGGAACTCGGCCGCGCTGAAGGCCGGCCAGCCTGTAGCAGCGCGAACACCTCTGCTGCTGCTGCTACTGCTGGCTACTACAGGCTGTCGCCCGCGCCCCGTCTCCGCTGCCCTATAGCCAGTCGTGGGAACAGCCTTAACCGACTCTCCGTGCCGCGGAAAGCGCTGTTTCTTGCGGTTCTGTTAGCAAGAGTAACAGCTGAAATGCGCTCCACAGTGGACATTCAGGAACGAATTTTTTTTCAAAAATTTTTTGTACTGGTCGTCATCAAAGACTACGGATGATTTGAAACGTCCCCTTTGAACAATTTATACTTGACTGTGCTTAAACTGACACACAATATTTTGTTAGCGCAATCTGACTTTCAAAATTCCCTACAAAAGAATGGCCCTGACTAACATTAAACTATACCTTTCACAAATCACTTACCTCACAAAAATCTTCGCTGCTCAAACTACTGCAATACAGCGAGCGCCACTACTGCCAGCTAAATAAAAGATTCAAACTATGGAAGGCACTAACTACTGATAGGGATAGTTAGCAAATGAAAGATATTAATAGAGAACAAACAATGTATTTACCTTGATATCATCATATATAAATATAGCAGTTCATGACAAATTTCAAAACTCCGCCATCTCTCTCCCCACATCCACCACTGCTGGCGGCCCACCTCCAACTGCGCAACGCTACGCGCTGTTCACATCCAGCTGCCGCTGCCCAACACTACAAGGGCGAGTATTACAACAATGCAAAGCAGCCACAGACTGCACACAGCACAGCCGGTGATTTTCATACAGAGGTGGCGTTACCAATAAAAAAACCTAAACAGCCTACTTACATACACAGCCAGTGATTTTCATACAGACGTGGTGTTACCAATAAAAAAACCTAAACAGCCTACTTACATAGCCCCCATGCTCCCCACAAAAAAAATTTTACAAATTGGATTGGGCAGTGGCCAATACAGATTTGAAAAAAAATTTTCATAATTACAATAACAAAGAAATCAAATGCACACACTTATTGATACAATGTTGGTCAAAAGCTAAAAATTTCTCACAGTCCATAAAGACAGTCCAGATTGTTCATCACAGTAAAAATGCAGAGTTTTTCTCAAAGTCTGAGCAGTAAAAGAAAATGCACACAGAAGTAGTGGATTTCCATGCAGTCTTGAAGAAGTAGTGTTGTCCTTCCAACGGAAAGACAGTGCTGACTCTTGACATGCATACAGGTAATGGGCCACAACAGAGCAAACCCACAGCAGAGTCAGTCGAAATTTTGAAGAGTATTGGTAGGTAGGTCATCGCAGAGCAGACCCACTGTAGTCCTGGTAGAGATTACGGTATTGGTGGGCCACCAGAGGTGCTTACCCACTGCAGTCCTTGAAGAAATAATGGTATTGATGGATCATCAAAGATGTAGACCCACTGTAGTCCTTGTAGAGATAGCCAGCAGCCATCTGTTGTGATTTTGCAGGTGCACAATCACCATTGAAGAGTCTTGCGGATAATATAGCAAGTCCATAAACCACCACTTGTGCACTCACAAAGTTTTCGGAACTGTCCTTAGAACCAACAATGCTGTTATCCAGTCCCTTGCTGAATTATTAACACACGTGCAAACACTAACAGTCCCAACTTCTCACATATTGTCCATATACTATGACCAACAGAAACGTGTGCAGTGAAATGTAACTAACAAGTTAATAATATCATAAACTGGTGACAATTACAATTTTATAACATAAGAATACAATAACAAAGGTACAAAATACATCATTAAAGAACATAACAATACAGATAACATTTGTAGTACAGGCTTTACAACAGAATAGAAATAAACATATACATCAGTGGAATTATGACATGAGTACATACATAAAAGATCACAATAACTTTGGAAACATCAACTTCACACATGAGCATTAAACAGAACAGAATTAATAATGTCTAACATCTTTACAAAGTAAATAACATATTATTAATGCCAATTATATTCGAGGATAACAGTATTCCTTATCATAGTGAATGTAGCTTAATATTTAAAGAAGAAAAAATTCTATGAAACTACACAGAGACAGGAAGAAAACAAATACACAAGGGTACACAAACACATAGTGGGATAACACCAATAGGAAAGGACAGGGTTCGTTTTCAGTGTAACATGTGGTACTGCAGTCCAACCCAAAACTTCATATATCTTTCCTCTTATTTCATCCTTTGTTTCCACCAAAAAAAATTCTATCTAAGCATGCTTTCCGTATTTATATGTTCACACATTTCTTACCTCAACATTTATTTCCAAGAAAATCCTACCTAAACCTGTTTTCTGTACTTTTTTTCGTATAACTTCTCAATGCATTTCTTCCAATTCATCGCAACTCATTCTCTTAGAGGCTACCCCCTCTTAAGCTAACTTAAATCTACTGAGCTCAGATGCTAAACTAAGGGACGAGGCAATGCAGCAGCACAAAATAAGTAACACAAACAGCAATGACCAAAAAAATGGAAAATTGCAAAGCAAGCTACAGTAAATCTAAATTACCAAGCAATGCAACATTACAACTAATATGAGCCAATGTGCAGCACCAAGAAAAATAAATGAGTAGTAAAACTGGCTTAGCAGAGTAACACAAAGTCAAATTCAGTAACACTATGCCTGGCAAACAGCAGTAACTTACCCGTATACCTAAACATGACATAGCTCAAGCAGAAAAAATATTACAGTAAAAACAACAATGCAGATAAGGGAAATGTATATTCACATCTTAATGTCTATGTAATTAAAGTGGTGCACCACAAATTATTCTACAAAAGAAATTACCAAGTACTTGAAAAGAAAATTATAGATGCAGTTACTGTTATTAGTCCCTTCTTATTGTTCTCTCCATTCCAAGAGCTCCTTTTTCGAAGAATGTGGATCAGATAATAATTATTTAATAAATCTGTTGACAGAAAGTGTTCACATTAGCAGATGCATTTAAGTTTATTTTATAAAACCAATGCTGCAACACAGCTGGAAACCAGATATTAAACAAAATGAGCAATCTCTTAACTACAAAGGCAATAGATGTAAAATGTCTCTAATCATTTCATTAGGCATTTTAGTAAATATCATAAATTACGAGCTCCGCAGTATGCTTTCAACAAGGAAATGTCAATAGCGAGGATAATGGCCTCCCCTTTTTTTTTTTCTACCTGTGCTTCCGGAAAGGCACACCCTAATGGCTTGTTCTCCAGGTGTCTGACACAGCGGTGTGCCGACGACGCACGTGCAGGTGGTCACTTAACTTTCTTATGGAAATATTTACGACAGCAGTTTCCACTACAGTGACAGTCTCACATAAAAATATTTCACAGGTCAAGAATTAGCGTTGCAAATCTGTAGAAAGAAAATCCTATAAATATAAGTGTCCAAATAAAATATTCGTCAGCATTGTGATACAGTCACGCATTTACGCACATTTCATAACTCTTAAAGTACGATTCTTGGTTTCCAACATACTTCTTATTCCTCATATACGGTAGCATCATCTTATTGATCATAAACATATCTCAACAGCATAGTACACATCGTCATCGTAGTAATAACACCTCAGTCAAATCTCAAAAACGTCGTAGCTTTCTGCAATAATTTCAAAACCCAAAAAAAATTCTCTGCTCATTTCAATAGTGTCATCTACCTCAAACGTACTTTAAAATCATGCTCCCTTACCAAATACATCATTCAAAGCTCTCATAGTATCACAATGATTCCGAAAAAATATGAACAGTTTACAAAGTACAGACAAAATACAGTTTCATAAGTGTGAAGTTACCCAACTGTGTATTGCGTAAACATGTGTCACTGATGTAGTAAAAAAATGTTTATCTCTCAGTTAAATGATCAGATAGCTGTGTAATTTGTGTTTTAGAGAAATATGGTACCGATGTGTAAAGTTGTATAAGCAAATACCATATTAGCTAGGGTTCCTTGTGGTTGCCACACACATGGTACACAAAGTAAGCGTGTACCCCCCTGAGGATTAATGTAATTATACCCTCAGGTGTTACAGATTACAGCAATGGAATGAAATGTATCACGGAAAACTTCCTTTGTAATTCAAAACTCTTTAAAAATAAATGTTTTAAGTACAAAATTAATCACTCAAATACGTGTACTGTAGCGCTAAATGTGCGTCTTGTTGCAACATAATCTGTGTGGAAGTGTCGTAGTTATCGTCCTCCGAAAGCTAAGTTCTGCAGAAGTCAATGTACTTACCTCATAATACCCAAAGTGAAATGCTTTGCGTATAAATGTCTTAGTTATTACGCTTGTTGCCGTGATGAGGAAAGTACTGTGCTGTAACGTATTGTTGTGCTACGGAAAAGGCAGTTTCATTGTAGCTATACCACAAAAGTTACTACTAAAACCTGTTTTACTTTCCAGAATAAAACAGAAAACTGTGCAGATATAAAACAGAAACACTGCAAAAGCAACATTGTAAATTGTCACTCATTAGTAGCGTCGCGATAAAATCGTGTAGCTGTCACATAAACTAACCACTGTGCCATCTGGTATCTCACTGAAAGTACTTTAAATCCAGAATATATTTTCAAGTAAACCAAAATGTTGCATTAAAATCTCATTAGCAGTACTGGTAAATGTTCTAAGTATGTGAGCCTTATAGTCGTCATGTAAACGTGCAACTAACAAGCAAGAATGTACAGACACAATATTACTGTGACATCTGTTCACTATAACAATGCATTCGTCATTTCTGTTTCAATAAGTTCTCTTGGTTCTTGACTGGATATTTAACTTCAAACATTGTTGCATGTTAACAGATTCTAAGTCTGACAAGCGTACTAGTAATGTAAAGTGAAAAGTTTTATTGCAATGACTAAGTTAAAAAGCAGATTATCTTTCAATAAACGGTTTTACATGTGAAATGTGGTGTAAACCTTTACTCTTCCTAGTACGCAGAGTTTCAACTTCAACGCAATTATCATGTGGTATACGTCGGATTCTGTAAGGTCCATTGTAAACTAGAAAGAATTTGTGACTAAAGTGTTTCTTCTTATGTGACAATGAATGAGCTTTAATGAGAACTTTCTGACCAATATATAATTTCTTTGCATTTGCTTTACCGTGTAGTTCTCTCCTTTTGTCTGCTGCAGATTTTATATTTTTAAGAGCCAAATCAATTATGTCTTTGTGTCGAAGTTTACGTGTATTCGGTAAAGGTACAAGCTCTCTGATTCTGTTCGGTGGTTCTTCATTCTTCAGTACATGAGTAGGTGGTAAAGCAGTGGAATCGTGAGGCATTTCATTCAGCACATTTTGAAATAATTGTAGATATCTGTCCCAATGCTGATGCTTTCTGTGACAATAAAGTCTGCAAAGCTTATTGATTTCTTTCATAATCCGTTCAGGCGGGTTGCAATGTGGTGGGTACAATGAAATAAAAACAGGTTTGATTTTATGATTCCGAAGCGTGCGTGACCAAACAGCAGATCTAAATTGCGGTCCGTTATCTGAAATGACTTTAGCAACGTGGCCAACTTCACGTAAGAAATTTTTAACAAAGGCGTTGGATACAGATCGTCCAGTGGCTTTCCGTAACGGAGTGAAAGAAACAAATTTTGAAGTAAGTTCAACAGCGACTAGAACGTACGAAAATCCATTGGATGTTCTGACAAGCGGTCCCAAGAGATCAACAGCAGCAAATTCTTTTAATTTAGAAGGAATAATAGGAAACAACGGAGCACGATGTGAGACAGTAGATGGTTTCGCCTTTTGACAAAGTTTACAAATAGACAAGACTCTTCGAATTCTTTTTTCCATATTGTTAAAATAACAAATCGTTCGAAGAATATGATAACATTTTCGTGGACCAAAATGTGCGTAGCTGAAATGAATGTACCAAATGAGCTTATTAACAAAATCGACAGGAATGCAAAGTACCCATAGCTTGTCATCAACAGTGCAGCGTTTGAACAGTATGTTGTTTCTAACCAGATAATAATGCCGAATCTGTGTGTGTGTCTTTTCATGCCATTTGCTCTTGATGTCTTTCCAAATCGGATCTCTATCTTGTTCATGAGCAATGTCCTTTAAAGATGTGGTGATGAAGTTTTCAAAGGAGACTTTCTGAATGTAAAGAATACTGAAATTTTTCTCGAGGTTGCCTTCTGTGGTACTTTTCTCAAGCCCAGCCGGTGCGCGTGACAGTGCGTCCGCAACAATGTTCTCCTTGCCGGGAATGTAGACTATTGTGAAGCGGAATTCTTGCAGAAACAATGCCCAACGTTTTAACCTGTCATTATTTAATTTTGAAGACATAAGAAATTGTAATGCACGATGATCACTGTATACTTTTACGTGCTTACCAGAAAGAAAGAAACGGAATTTTTTTAAATGCCCAAACGATAGCTAAAGCTTCTAATTCAGTAACGGAATAATTTTTTTCAGATTTTGTTAGCACTCGGCTAGCAAAAGCAATGGTTTTCTGAATGGTAGTGTCATTTTCTATGGCTTCTTGAAATAAATGGGCACCAAGACCGACTTTAGAAGAATCCGTGCTAAGGCAGAAATCTTGTGACAGATCTGGATGAGCTAAGATTGGCGCGTGAAGTAACGCTTCTTTCAAAGAATTGAATTCCAATTGTGCTTGTTCGTCCCAGTTCCAAATAGTATTTTTTCCAGTGAGAGAACAAAGTTTTGGTGTAATAAGAATTTGCATATTCAGAAAACGACGGTAAAAATTTACGAGACCTAGAAAACTGCGGACTTGTCTTTTTGTGGATGGAACTGGAATGGCTCTGATTGCTTCTAACTTTTCAGGATCCGGCTGAATGCCTTCAGAAGAAATAATATGTCCCAAAAACTTCACCTTTGTCCTACCGAATTCAGACTTTTCCAAGTTAACTGTAATTCCAGATTCTGCAAAAATACGTAACAAACTGCTGAGGATGCGATTATGTAGTTCCCATGAAGCTTCTGCTATTAGAATATCGTCCACATATAAGGTGATGTGACGTTTTAAGAACTAAGGTAATATGGAATTTAGCCCGCGAATGAATGCTGCTGAAGAAATGTTCAAACCAAAGGGAAGTTTCCGAAACTGATAACAAACGCCGAAACAAAGGAAAGCTGTGTATTTTCTACATTCTGGATGAAGTTCGATCTGATAAAAGCTGGATCTGAGATCGATGGAAGACAACACTTTTACACCATTAAAATTTTGAAGAAGTTCTTCCAACGTTTGCGGCCTGTCTGTTTCAGGAATAATGATCGTATTGATTTGTCTCGAATCTAAGACAAGCCTGATCGATCCATTTTTCTTCTCAACAACATGTAATGGATTGTTGTATGAGCTTACTGCAGGCTCAATAATGCCCTCGTCAAGCATAGATTGTATTTCTGTTCTAACATGGTCCCTATAATGTGCTGGAATTACATATGGTCTAACACAAAATTTAGTATGCTCACGAACACGAAATTGGTATTGAAATCCCTTGATTGTTCCTGTTTTATGAGTAAAAACTGTGGAATGTTCTTGTAAAATCTCAAAAAGGTCCTGCCTATCAGTGTCATTACAATTCTCAATTGTTTGAATTTTATTCTGAATTAACTCATTAGTATCAAATGCGCCGTCGATATCATCCCTGTCAGTTCTTGCAGAGTGATTGTTAGTGTCTAGTTCCGTAGAAAATTCCGAACTGTTGTCCAACAGAAGGTAAAGCCGATTGATTTCTTCGTCATGGTTTGAGAGCCAATCTTCAAATTTCAAAGCTATTGACTTACCTTCCTTCTCTAAACTTATTTCAGCATCGTGAAAGTTTAAGATTGCTTTGAATTCATTCAAAAAGTCTACTCCCAATATAATTTTCGTCGACAATAATGGAACAATAAGAAAGTTCGTAGAGAAGCTGTGGCTTTGACAAAAGAATTCTAAGTTGGTTTGTTGGCGTACATCTACACTTTTTCCAACGATTGCACCTTGTAATTTAATCTTACGTAACGGAAGCGTGGGGCAATCGTTCGATTTGTTGCATTTGCTAAAGGCTGTTTCACTAATTACTGAGATGGGACTGCCAGAGTCAAGTACTGCCGTAAATTTTACGTCATTTACAGTAATGTGAATCACAGGATATGCAATGTTGTTAAGTTTTATGTCGTGTTCCTGGAGTAAGATGTCCCTAATGTCTTCCATTTTTACGTAATTACTAGCTACGGCAACTGCGTCATCAGTTTCATAAGTACGTTTTGTTGCTGCCAGCGGTGTGAGTCATTGCCTATTGTCTCTTTGTTGGCGCGCGTCGTTATTGGGATTTGGAGACCTAACTTCTACAAATTCACCGTGACGAGAGGGCCCTGCTCTGTTTGAATCCCGCCAGTTCTGATGCAATTCAGGTCTGTCGTTACGATCATATCGTCTGTCGTCATGTCGGTAGATTCCATAGTTTCTTTCTTGTCGGTCACATGGTGGAGAATTTCTCCCTGAATCGTAACTGCGCGCTGGTCCGTTGTGTCTAAAGTTATTCTGTCTCCCTTGATAGTATTTATTTTGGTTCCCATATTGTCTGTTTCTCTTATTGTCTCTGTGATAGTCATTACCACGGAGAGGTGATATTTCCCTGTAGTTATTACTACTCTGCCAACGGTTGTCATACGGGTGGTGTCTGTTTTGGTCACGATTTGTGTTGTGAGAATAGCCTTGTCGTGTCAAGTTATTACTTCTTTCATTGCGGAATTGCGACGGATGTGACCTGTAATTGTTGTGTTCCTGGTTTCGCGTTCCGCGATTGTCAGTGTCAATTTCTAATTCTTGTAAGAGTCCCTGAAATGCTTCAATGTCGTCTTTGCAACGTCCTGCCAAAATAATATGTCGTAAATGTTCAGGCAGTTTGATTAAGCAAATGCGGACGAGTTCTGAGGGGCTGTATGGGTTTGAAAGATACTGATTCTTATGCAACATGTCTTCAAAATATTTCATAAGACTGGAAAATTCAGATTGTTCGAAACGTTTCATCATTATGATGCTATGTTTTACTCGGTCTTGTGTGGCTTGAGACCAATATGCTGAGAGGAAGGCATGGTAAAACTCTCCTTCACTGTGGCAATCGTGAATTACCGATCGCATTCTTACAGCTGGTTCATTCTCCAAGTAGCCACACATAAATTCTAATCTGTGTTCTAACGACCAGTTGGGAGGAAAACAATGCGAGAATTGATGGAGCCATGCTTGTGGATGAATGTCGTTGCCAGAATTCTTAAATGTTTTGAATTTACGTGTAGTAATGAACAGCTTATAGTCAAAGTCATCATGTCGGCGAGTCGCATATCGGTCATTGTTAGGCCGTGTCGGCCGTTCCATCTCAAAATTCGGTGCACATTGCCAATTTCTTTCATAACTTCCGAAATGCCCTGTGTTATTATTTTGTGGCTGTTCCGTATTTCTGTGTCCCTCTTCCCGTATTGGGGCGCGAGTATCCTCTGAAATACGTAATTCTTGTATTACCTGTGACAGCTGATCTTGTACTTCCCGGATTTCTCTTTTGTACTGTGTATTGATTTGATTTTGATTCTGTTTGAATTTTCTAATTTGTTCATACTCTTCTGTGTCCGTGAAGGCTACAGGTCTTGTGTCATTCAGATCATCATCTACCTTTGTAGATAAGTTAGTAACCTGATCCGAAAGTTCGGCTACTTTCTCCGATAGTGAACATATTTCCTCAGTGTGTTTTTCTGAACCAAGTTTCAGAGTGTCCATTTGTGTTGAAATCGAATCTACTGTGTCCTTTAAGTTTTCCTGAGTTTTTGCAAGTTGCTTAACCGAATCGGTAGATGCAACTGAGTCAATTTTAGCCCACAAGGTCTCATGATTTTCATGAACAATGGTTTGCAGTTCTTTTATGGCTGCTTCATGATTCTGTAATGCATTTTCATGCCGCGAAAAAATAGGTTGAAAATGCTCACAAATTTGTGTTTTTACGTCATTACAGACTTTTTGACATTTCGATTCAATGTTATGTAACTCAGTAGTTAAATCTTCACGTGTTTGTTCAAGTGTGGTGTCTAACTTTTGAAGATTTTGTTCCATTGTGTCTAACTGTTGCTGTGTTTGTCTCTGGTGTTGTTCCATTGTGTCTAACTGTTGCTGTGTTTGTCTCTGGTGTTGTTCCATTGTGTCTAACTTTTTAAGATTTTGTTCCACTGTGTCTAACTTTTTAAGATTTTGTCCCATTTGTCTCTGATTTTGTTCCATTTGTTGCATTAATTGCAATAATAATGTATTAGTGTCTGGAATCTGTTTCTCTACGCTTTTCGGCAGTGCATTTGCACCGGCAACATTCACATTTTGACAAGCAGAAAATGTGTCTTGGCTTATTTGAGAAAACGGTGCTGACCCAAAACCTGAATCTACAGTATTTGCGAAATTGTGTCCTGTCATTTCGGATTCCTGAGGCGAGCTGTTGCCGACCGATCGATCGATAATGCTTCCCTGTTCACTACCTGTTTCACTGTCTACACCATTGTTTGCAGCCCGCTCCATTTCCCTATGCACAATTACCAAATTACTACTTTGAACATCAGTTAATTCATTACTCGGTGGCGCTAACACACTGCTTTCATTTTCACTGTCATTTCTCAGTTTACTTTGGAGCCTAGTATTACGTTTTTCACACGCCATTATTGTCACAGTATTTCACACGACAACACAGAAAAACACAATTTGAAGATCAAAAATAAGAGAACACATTAACATAGCACTGAAAATAATATCTAGTTAATTGCAGCTGCGAAATACGTGGTGCAAATCTACATGCATGCCACAACTGTTTTACTGTACAACAATGAAAGACTGCAACTACAAAGGAGATTTTCTCCACAATTACGTGCTAGCAATAAACAATAGCTACACTAATTACACAAACTACAAGAAAAAATCAGAAGATTCCAATGAGGTATCCTCGGCTAAGGGTCGACATATGAAACGTCCCCTTTGAACAATTTATACTTGACTGTGCTTAAACTGACACACAATATTTTGTTAGCGCAACGCAATCTGACTTTCAAAATTCCCTACAAAAGAATGGCCCTGACTAACATTAAACTATACCTTTCACAAATCACTTACCTCACAAAAATCTTCGCTGCTCAAGCTACTGCAATACAGCGAGCGCCACTACTGCCAGCTAAATAAAAGATTCAAACTATGGAAGGCACTAACTACTGATAGGGATAGTTAGCAAATGAAAGATATTAATAGAGAACAAACAATGTATTTACCTTGATATCATCATATATAAATATAGCAGTTCATGACAAATTTCAAAACTCCGCCATCTCTCTCCCCACATCCACCACTGCTGGCGGCCCACCTCCAACTGCGCAACGCTACGCGCTGTTCACATCCAGATGCCGCTGCCCAACACTACAAGGGCGAGTATTACAACAATGCAAAGCAGCCACAGACTGCACACAGCACAGCCGGTGATTTTCATACAGAGGTGGCGTTACCAATAAAAAAACCTAAACAGCCTACTTACATACACAGCCAGTGATTTTCATACAGACGTGGCGTTACCAATAAAAAAACCTAAACAGCCTACTTACAGATTTACCACAAGAGTCATTTGACTTCCTCTTCTCTAAAACTTCTGTCATTATTGTGTGCACGATTTTCTTCTGGAGGCTTGCTACTTACCCGCGTGAATCTGTCACCGATTGCAAGAATGTTTTCATTCGGGACAGTTTGTGAAATTACAACGTACTATGTCATTACATAGTGTAGTATTATTTCTGTATTACTGAATTTTATTCCTTTTCGCGAATGTAATATTTTTGCTATTTCTTTGTTATATATGGTCCGTTTCAGGTTGCCTAGATTTTATTAAAGAGAGTATGAAAAATGAATTAGTCATAAATGATTAAAAATCATTTTTGTAACTTTTTATAGTACACTGGCAATGTTCGGGATATGGTTTTACACAGAGACAGTGATAATGTGAGGGTGATAAAAGGTACTCTTTGGACTGCGTGCGCAGGGGAAAGAGGCAGTTACGAGTGGAGAGAGCTGTGATTCAGCTGCAAGTGAGAGAGGACTCAAGAGTTTGTCATGTGGTTGCTAGAAGCAATGCAAGGTTCAAGGGCTACCGTACATTCGTGATTTGTAAAGAGGCTTCAAGAAGGTTAAAAGGAAGAGTATCCTCCAGATGGGCCACAACAGGCGTAAGAAAAATTTGCATTTGGAGACGAGGTTTGATTACTAGCACCGCGAGTATTACATCCCATCCGCAGCTTTTTAGTATGTATGATCGAAATATGTCTGACTTTTACTTTTGTTAAAGGCTTGCCAGTGTTATAAGTAACTAGAGCAATATAAAATCTGTGTGAACTTTAATCATAAATTTATGTTCATCGTTAAAACAGGTCATCGTTGCCTAGAACAGAGTCAGTTTCCAATTTTTCTAAGTTCCGAGCATCACACTATGAATGACAAGGTTTAGTAATGTAAAAGATGACAACTTTGCCGAAAGGTGTAGCTAAGTAATTCTCTTCAGTTGATAGTTTATTCCTTCTTAATTAATCCAAGTCATTATGTAATTTTCGAATTACAAATGTGATTTACTTTTGAAAGAGGTTTTTGTGATAACTGTTGAAAATACTGAACTATAATAAATATTATCTTTTTCTCATCTACAGTAATTAATTTTATGTTTTTGGAAAATATGTATACTCATCTTTTGGCTGCCGATTTCCACTCTTTCCTTGGTATGTTGCTATTGTTTTGCAGTCAGTTACATTTAATTGTAATAGTCTTGAGAGTGAGTATTAATTATAAGGAAAGATATACTATTTAAAATTCGTAATAGTAAATATCACATTCAAGACTACTGAAGAGAGTGCCTACACTACCCTTGTCCGTCCTCTAAAGTATTGTTGCGCCATGTGGGATCCGCATCAGACAGAAGGAGGACATCTAAAAAGTTCAAAGAAGGGCAGCTCGTTTTGTGTTATCTCGAAATAGAGTAGAGAATGTACGGAAGTAATACTCGAATTGGGGGGAGGTGGGGGGGGGGGGGGTCAGTCGTTAAAATAGAGGCGTTTTTCGTCGTGGCAGGATCTTCTCATCGAATTTCAACCACCAACTTTCTCCGCTGGATACGAACATGTTTTGTTGGCGCCCCCTGCATAGTCAAAAATGATCATCACAATAAAAGAAGAGAAATCGCAGTTCGCTTGGAATGATCAAAGCGTTCGCTGTTCCAGCCCACTGTTCGAGAGTGGAAAAGCAGAGAAATTGCTTGAAGAAGCTTTTATGAACCATTCGTCACAACCGTAATGGTATATTGTAGAGTAATCATGTAGATTACATGTAGTCATCAGTTACATCTTTACGGCCGTGTTGCATAATGCAGTAATTCTTTCAGTTTTCATTTTTTGTATAATTCCTTTAAAGAATCCTAAAGTTGTGAATATGAACTTTGATTTGATTATCTGTTTTATGATCACTTAGTTTCCGTGTAAGTACACGCTTTATCGATAGTTATGTAAGTTTAAATTTGATAATAACCAGTTGGTTTCAGGAACAAATTGTCCACTTTAGGACTGGTGACCGTGTCATATCATTACATAGATACGATTAAATTAAACTTCTATTTTCTCATTAATGACCAACTCGTCCAACCATTCAAAATTAATCTTTCTAATTACATGTATTCGCACTCAGTCGTTATTAGGGCAGTGTATCTGCTTGTCACTTTAATGATCAGCTGTTTACTTTTCCACATCGTTTTGGTCTTTTTCTTCGGAGTTGATGCTTTTCCGACAGATTAGTTACGTATAATCACGGTCGATTATAGCGTATTCCGGAGGTTGATGAAAGGTTATAAATTCTGCAGTAAGTACGGAATCTGGCTAAGATGATGTCGGTTAGTAGCAGCTTCCAGTGAAAAAAAGGGTATGAAATTGAAGGCTACCTATTCAGCAGTTTAACGTGTTGCTCATTAAGATGCTTTTCCATAAGTTGTTCGCTTTTCGTTCAGGCAGCTGTTCGCTTCGCCTGCTCTCAGTGTAGCAATACTGCCATTACTCATTCTTAAGACGGAACTCATTGTTAATATCTACATTTCTGATGGCAAGGAATATAACTGAACTGCGTATACTGATTAATCAAGCTTAATGTTAGTCATACGCTAGATTACGTGGGGCAGCTGGGTGATTCGTTCTTCACAATCAAAATACGAACGAGTACTTGCAGTGTGTACGAACGCAGTGGGAAGGAACTTGTCACTACTCGTACTTCTGTGTCAGAAACCTTTACGTCGGCTTTTCTAACACGTTATGAGTCACAGATTTTAGTTTAAAATACTTCTTGTAATGTTACAAACTCGCCACTTTGACTGTCAGTAAGTCCTAGGGCGAAAATGATGAACTGCATATCAGTTATGCTTGTTAACGTATCCCCATTTTCAGTTGCTATTGCTAGCACAATAAGCGTAGAAGAGGTACAACTATTGACAAGAAAGACTGCTATGCATCGACTAAAGGCAACTGCATATGACAGAAAAGTAGCCAACTCGAAGTCCGTGTAGGGTGCACATTTTAATACTTACCTTTCATTTTGTGAGAAATTATTTAATTAGTTTGTTGTCATGTCGCGCAGAAATGTTTTCATGATTAGACACGTAAAGACTCTCTATACGGTGCTAACTTACGCTTCTGAAATAAACTGTTACAAGTCTCTAGTTGGCATACAATCTCGAATACTATGGTGAAATTTAATTTCAAATTATAAATTGCTTCTATAGAATTATATTTTATAAAATGAAGAAACCGCACAACAGCTACTGAATCAACAATCTGTTATTGCATACACGACCGGTTCTGGAACACTTAAAAGTTCCATCATGTAATGTTAATTGTAATAATGAAGATATTGTGTTACAATACAAAGGGAGAGGATCCTCAAGACTTTTTAAAAATGTCGGATATGGAACTATACAGTTAAAATTTCTAAAACAAAATAAAAGGGAGAAGCGGACTTTACTTACAAATAAAATTCCTTAACCATCTGAGATCACCCTCACTCCTGTGTTGCCACGGAACAAAAGTTCTTTGTCCAGAGCGTAGAACTGGGGATCTGGAAAACTCCCAAAAACCAACATCACGATCGGACACCGAAAGTCAGCAAAATCATAAATCATGTAAGATGTAGTAAATACACACCTTTATTTGCCTGAATAATGCCATAATTAACTAAAATATATTTGTCATACACCTTAATGCGTTCATTAATGGCATGGAGAGGACGAGAATGCAGACTTTTTGAGATTTCAGTTTCCTCCAGGACAATCAGTATTCGACCTTTCTCTGCAGTCTGTAAGAAAGTTAAGCTGTCGCTAACCTGCTGCAGCTAATATTAGTTGTAAAGCAAATACGTTGTCAAAGATGACTTGTAATTAGCCAAGTCTATGTGTTCTCTAAATCTCGCATGAAAATTCCTATCTGCCTGGTCAGTATATTTGCTCCTATACATTCAGCTTGAATGATACTCAGTCAGTGGCGGATACTGAAAAACCTCAAGGAGGGGGCGCTAAAGATACCTTGAGCTACCTTTAATTTTGCCGTAATAAAAAATATCAAGTCACACGCAAGGTTTAAGTAAGTTTTATTTAAACTGATTATACACATATAAAAGACAATGCCATCTTATGATATAAAAAAGTTACAATCGTAGCTGTCCTCCTTAAACGATGAATTCTATGTGCCTATTCTTCCTGGCAAATTGGTTAATTACATCGTCAATAGGACAGGGTTAGTGTTCAACAGAGCCAAGTCATTTAAGTCGATCCTCCTACATTGTCGACCTCAGCCATGTCTTTGTACGCCGCAATGCTGAAAAACGCCTTTCTACAGTAGCAATAGATGCAGGTAGACAAGCAAATATTTTGTATAGCATGTGCAAAGTAGGATAGTCAGATCTAGGACAAATGGACAACGATTGCATAACAGTATCACGATCATTAGGGGAGTTTATGCTCGTTTCCTTGTATTGAAGAATCTCTCCCATTGGTCTGTTTTTAATAACAAAGAGTGAGTCTTCTTCAAGGAACGGTAGTTCAATGGAGCACTGATTCATTTTAAGTGCCAGATCATTTCCATCATGATTCAGTAGTTCTGAGGGCAAAAGTATGTTGAATTTTAAATGATAAATATTTTCTTAAGAAAAACGTTCTCTTATGTCAGTCGTAGGCATGGTCCAGTGATGGAATAAAAACAGTTCTTTTCCAATATGTCATAGCATCATCATTATGATCGCAGTTTTCCCTGTTTCTCTGTCTGCCTGTAAGACGAGGAACACTGATCTCCATGTCTCTTCAACTATAAGAGCAAAGTGCCTATCAGCATTATCTCTCATGCCGTCGTACACCTTGAGCGTCGAATCTAATTTTGCTTTTGCCATCGCGACGTCCAAGCAAGGGTCTTGTAAGATCTTGCTAACTGGATATGTTATGCTCATAATGTCACTCACTAGAATGGCCGCGCCTCTCACATACAGTGAATGGTTCATTATGTATTAATTTCATTCTTCCATGTTTTGTGTTTGACGAGAAAACACTCGTCAGTTTCTCGGGTTGTTTTAACGACAGTGCAGCAATGGTCGATGGTTAAGGAACACAGTGCGACTGCCATGCTGGAGCGTGTTGTGAGGTTACTTTTCGTCGTGTGTTTGTGTAGGAGAGTAAACATTGTCGTCTCAGTAACATTTGTAATCAGGGAACAAAATACATTTTTATTGCTTTAAGAGCGCAGAATACCAATGAAAGTTTTCTGCTATTTTGGGAAACAGGTTATCTTCTCAGTAGCTGTCCTTATTTGTTAGCACCTGTCTTAAAATGAAAGACGTTTATTTGTACCTGATGTGCACGTTAGTAGAGCCCATATTTTTCGGAAGATCAACTCGCAAAAATGCACACATGTAAGTAAAGAAAATATCGAAAATATGTAATATCACTAAAATACTTTGTTTAAAATTTAACATGAGAAAATAATTTCTACTGAAATCAATTTCTGAATTTCACCATAGCCAATTATATTACCTTAATATGTTGTTGTTGTTGTAATCTTCAGTCCAGAGACTGGTTTGATGCAGCTCTCCATGCTACCCTATCCTGTGCGAGCTTCTTCATCTTCCAGTGCCTACTGCAACCTACATCCTTCTGTATCTGTTTAGTGTATTCACCTCTTGGTCTCCCTCTACGATTTTTACCTCCACTACTAAATTGGTGATCCCTTGGTGCCTCAGAACATGTCCTGCCAACCGATCCCTTCTTCTAGTCAAGTTATGCCACAAACTTCTCTTCTCCCCAATCCTATTCAATACCTCCTCATTCGTTATATGATCTACCCATCTTATCTTCAGCATTCTTCTGTAGCATCACATTTCGAAAGCTTCTATTCTCTTCTTGTCCAAACTAGTTATCGTCCATGTTTCACTTCCATACGTGGCTACACTCCATATAAATACTTTCAGAAACGACTTCCTGACATTTAAATCTATACTCGATGTTAACAAATTTCTCTTCTTCAGAAAGGCTTTCCTTGCCATTGAGAGTCTACATTTTATATCCTCTCTACTTCGACCATCATCATTTATTTTGCTCCATAAATAGAAAACTCCTTTACTACTTTAAGTGTCTCATTTCCTAATCTAATTCCCTCAGCATCACCCGACTTAATTCGACTACATTCCATTATCCTCGTTTTGATTTTGTTGATGTTCATCTTTTACCCTCCTTTGAAGACACTGTCCATTCCGTTCAACTGATCTTCCAAGTCCTTTGCTGTCTCTGACAGAATTACAATGTCATCGGCGAACCTCAAAGTTTTTATTTCTTCTCCATGGATTTTAATACCTACTCCGAATTGTTCTTATGTTTCCTTCACTGCTTGCTCAATATACAGATTGAATAAAATCGGGGAGAGGCTACAACCCTGTCTCACTCCCTTCCCAACCACTGCTTCCCTTTGATGTCCCTCGACTCTTATAACTGCCATCTGGTTTCTGTACAAGTTGTAAATAGCCTTTCGCTCCCTGTATTTTACCCCTGCCATCTTCAGAATTTGAAAGAGAGTATTCCAGTCAACATTGTCAAAAGCTTTCTCTAAGTCTACAAATGCTAGAAACGTAGGTTTGCCTTTCCTTAATCTTCCTTCTAAGATAAGTCGTAGGGTCAGTATTGCCTCACGTGTTCCAACATTTCTACGGGATCCAAACTGATCTTCCCCGAGGTAGGCTTCTACCAGTTTTTCCATTCGCCTGTAAAGAATTCGCATTAGTATTTTGCATCCGTGACTTATTAAACTGATAGTTAGGTAATTTTCACATCTGTCAACACTTGCTTTCTTTGGGATTGGAATTATTATATTCTTCTTGAAGTTTGAGAGTATTTCGCCTGTCCCATACATTTTGGTCACCAGATGGTAGAGTTTTGCCAGGAATGGCTCTCCCAAGGCCGTCAGTAGTTCTAATGGAATGTTGTCCTTTTTGCCTGCTTCATATGCTGCATTTTTATATTTTCTCCTTTCATCAATTGAAATCAATAGTTCTTCTGTTAACCAAGGATTTCTACCAGCCTTCGTCTTTTTACCTACTTGATCCTCTGCTGCCTTCACTTCTTCATCTCTCAAAGCTACCCATTCTTCTTGTACTGTATTTCTTTCCCCCATTCCTGTTAATTGTTCCCTTATGCTCTCCCTGAAACTCTGTACAACCTCTGGTTTAGTCAGTTTATCCAGGTCCCATCTCCTTAAATTCCCACTTTTTTGCAGTTTCTTTAGGTTTAATCTACAGTTCATAACCAATAGATTGTGGTCAGATTCCACATCTGCCCCTGGAAACGTCTTACAATTTAAAACCCGGTTCCAAAATCTCTGTCTTGCCATTATGTAATCTATCTGTAACCTGAATGAGATTTTCTCTCTGCAGCGAAGTGTGCGCTGATATGAAATTTCTTGGCAGATTAAAACTGTGTGCACGACCGAGACTCGAACTCGGGACCTTTGCCTTTCGCCGGTAACTGCTCTACCAACTGAGCTACCGAAGCACAACTCACGCCCGGCCCTCACAGCTGTACTTCTGCCAGTATCTCGTCTCCCACCTTCCAAACTTTACAGAAACTCTCCTGTGAATCTTGCAGAACTAGCACTCCTGAAAGAAAGGATACTGCAAGGTTCGCAGGATAGCATCTGTAAAGTTTTGAAGGTGGGAGACGAGATACTGGCAGAAGTAAAGCTGCGAGGGCCGAGCGTGAGTCGTGCTTCGGTAGCTCAGATGGTAGAACAGTTGCCTGTGAAAGGCAAAGGTGCCGATTTCGAATCTCGGTCGGGCACACAGTTTTAATCTGCCAGGATGTTTCATATCTGAAACCTGTCAGTATCTCCAGGCTTCTTCCATGTATATAACCTTCTTTTATGATTCTTGAACCAAGTGTTAGCTATGATTAAGTTATGCTCTGTGCAAAATTCTACCAGGCGGCTTCCTCTTTCATTTCTTAGCCCCAATCCATATTAACCTACTATGTTTCCTTCTCTCCCTTTTCCTACAACCGAATTCCAGTCACCCGTGACTATTAAATTTTCGTCTCCCTTCACTATCTGAATAATTTCTTTTATTTCATCATACATTTCTTCAATTTCTTCGTCATCTGCAGAGCTAGTTGGCGTATAAACTTGTACTACTGTGGTAGGCATGGGCTTCATATCTATCTTGGCCACAATAAGGCGTTCACTATGCTGTTTGTAGTACCTTACCCGCATTCCTATTTTTTTATTCATCATTAAACCAACTGCTGCATTACCCCTATTTGATTTTGTATTTATAACCTTGTATTCGCCTGCCACCTAACTTCAATGATTCCTACTATATCTAACTTTAACCTATGCATTTCCCTTTTTAAATTTTCTAACCTACCTGCTCGATTAAGGGATCTGACATTCCACGCTCCGATCCGTAGATCGCCAGTTTTCTTTCTCCTGATAACGATGTCCACTTGAGCAGTCCCCGCCCGGAGATCTGAATGGGGGACTATTTTACCTCCGGAATGTTTTACCCAAGAGGACGCCACCATCATTTAACCATACAGTAAAGCTGCATGCCCTCGGGAAAAATTACGGCCGTAGTTTGCCCTTGCTTTCAGCCGTTCGCAGTACCAGCACAGCAAGGCCGTTTTGGTTAGTGTTACAAGGCCAGATCAGTCAATCATCCAGACTGTTGCCCCTGCAACTACTGAAGAGGCTGCTGCCCCTCTTGAGGAACCACACGTTTGTCTGGCCTCTCAACATATACCCCTCCGTCGTGGATGCACCTACGGTACGGCCATCTGTATCGTTGAGGCACGCAAGCCTCCCCAACAACGGCAAGGTCCATGGTTCATGGGGGGAGGCACCTTAATATACACTTATTTAAAATGCACTTATACGTACCTGAAATACAAAAATAACAATAAGAAGGTACGTTTTAACATTATTTAATTTTTCTCTAATAAAAAAATTATTGTCTTGTCACAGCTATACCTTCAAGTAGTGAAAGCGCCATGCATCGTAACACAGGATCTTAATTTAGATGGCAGATTTGATGTAATAAGAGGGATAGTTAAACAGTCGTGGACTCCTGAAGACGTATTGTTTGGGAAACCTCTCTTAGCGCACGCACTCCCTACTTCTGAATCAGCAAAAAAAGCTAATATTATTCGTACACTCCAAGGTGACCTCAGAGGCATTTCGCAGCGCGGTGTAGCCGCGCGGTCTGGGGCGCCTTGTCACAGTTCTTGCGGCTCCCCCCGTCGGAAGTTTGAGTTCTCCATCTGGCATGGGTGCGTGTGTGTTGTCCTTAGCGTAGGTTAGTTCGAGCTAGATTAAGTAGTGTATAAGCTTAGGGACCGATGACCTCAGGAGTTTGGTCCCGTAAGATCTTACCACAAATTTCCAGTTCCTCGCATTTCCCATTTACAGTCGCTCCCATCAGTCACGGTGTCGCATAGCGCTCGGAAACTTCGGGTCGCTTGTCTTCTATTTGCCTCATTGCCAGTTTCGACAGCACTGGGAGCCCTCCACAACACACGATTATGGCTGTTACTATGCTACACACGGTTTTGTTATTGTGTCGGCTTTGCTTTTGAGAAGTGAAATACCAAATTTTAGAAAATTAAGGAGCAGCTCATCGATGAAAGTCCTGGTCAAAGTACAATTAATGACAATTTATTGCACGAGAACGAAACATTTACAGATAATTTTCTTCCAGCCTACAGTTTTCATTGTAGGCCGGATTAAGATATTTTGCTAAAGGAATGCTTAAATGAGGGTGAAGGAAAATCTAAAATGTAGAATGGCAACAATATATAATGTTATGTATTATAAAGTTAAAATGAAAGCTGTAATGATGAAATATTTCAATTTTAGTAACACAATTTATGAGCATTAACACTTCTCACGTTCGTAGCAGAAAAGAAAAAGAATATGTAATTATATAAAAGTAGGAGTTATATATATCACTTTCTGATGGTCGAATGCTTCCCTATGTCCATCTCAATGTTACAGCTTTATGGAGCTCGATGTTCAAGGACCAAAAGTAAGACCGCTGTTCCTTCCATCGAATTAGATAGTCCTTCGGTACACTTTAGACACCTAAAAAATGCTAATAGTTAGTCAGATAATAGATCTGTATCAATAGTATACTTTGGATTAAAAATACTACTACAAAATCATATTGATTATAAGAATTTAGGAATGCGTCTGAGCTTCACAAAATAAAGGGAAGCTATAGAAACACCACAAATTCTTTTAGAAAAAGAATAAAGGGGAATAAAAATCCTTGTGTGATGTTCATCGAACTGCGAAAGGATTTTGATACTGTTAAAAGAGCTGACGAGATATTGGTCAGATTAGAAAGATGGTATGCTGAGTAGCAGATTATGCAGAAATTAGAGTAGAGAAACACAAGTTACTAACATTAAGGGAGAGATAGAAGATTAAGAACAGGAGATTAACTCTCTTGTGTACCACTCAAGAGATACACAACAAATACCACGACATTCGCCATCACACAGGGACAACCTTTCACCTGGCGCCTCTCTGTTCCATGCAGCAGTCTCTAGTTGGCGATCACAAACTTAGAACTTCTTTCTACTTGCCGGCCGGTGTGGCCGAGCGGTTCTAGGCGCTTCAGTCTGGAGCCGCGCGACCGCTACGGCAGCAGGTTCGAATCCTGCCTCGGGCATGGATGTGTAGGGTGTCCTTAGGTTCGTTAGGTTTAAGTACTTCTAAGCTCTAGGGGACTGATGACCTCAGGTGTTGAGTCCCATAGTGCTCAGAGCCATTTTTTTCTACTTCCACTTCGCGTCTTACAGTGCGTCGTATACATAAGCTGACAGGGAGCGCTGAGAACAACAGAATGCATTATATGAAGATGGTATCTGTTCTTTCGGACATCTTCATATAGTTACCATCTTCATATAGTTAAGGCTAACCGGGCATTGACACTCTTCTTCTGTGCTGGATGCACACGCATTGCCCGAACTCTTACGGGACTCGGTAAGATTGTCTGCCGCGGGTAATGAGTGTAATGGGCAGGGGCACTACGAATGTAGTGTGTGGACATTAAGCTGGGAATGTGGGTCTCACGGGGAGCGTGCAAGGGATAAATCCCTGCAATCACACTATCCGCTGTGCCCTTGGTGTCTCATATGAATAGAGTATCTGCCATGCAAGCAGGAGATCCCGGGTTCGAGTCCCGGTTGGGGTACATATTTTCAACTGTCGGCGTTGATGTATATTGACGCCTGTCGACAGCTTAGGGTCTTGATTTAATTATCATTTCACAGAAATCACTGCTTCCACTTCGTACTGCTGGACATGGAAACTCTTCCAAGCCCAGGAACAACTGAGGGCACGCCGCAGACAGACAGTTTCGCACCAGCAATCAGTCAGTTCTGTTTGCAGTCAGATCAGGGTAGTGCTGTACTCTGAAGACTACCTTCCGACTTGGCAGTCGCTATTTATGGGATAACTGGACTATCAAGGCTATCTGCAATCACTGCGTTAAGATATAGTGACAACATCATGGACTGCCAAGAGACAGTAACATTGTAGTATTTTGTAACATATTCTTTATAAACGGTATTACTGATTTATTATTGTGTTGCCACATCTCTGTTGTAGTGCGACCGTGTCAGAAAGGTGTATAAGTGACTGACTGCTTTCAGACTACTTGACAATGATGATGTGTCAAAATTTCAATAGCAATAGGTAATACACTAAAGCCCCAAAGAAACTGGTGTAAGCATGCGTATTCAAATATAGAGATATCCAAACAGGCAGAATACGGTATTGCGGTCGGCAAATTCTATATAAGAAAACAAGTGTCCGGCGCAGTTGTTGGATCGCTTACTGCTGCCACAGTGGTAGGTTATCATGTTTAAGTGAGTTTAAACGTGGTGTTATAGTCGGCGCACGAGCGACGTGACGCAGCATCTCCGAGGTAGCGATGAAGGGATTTTCCCGTACGACGATTTCACTAGTGTACCGTGGATATCAGGAACCCGATAAAACATCAAATCTCCGACATCGCTGCGGCCGGAAAGAGAGCTAAAAAGAACGGGACCAACAACGACTGAAGAGAATAGTTCAACGTGACAGAAGTGCAACCCTTCCGCAAACTGCTGCAGATTTCAATGCTGGGCCATCAAGTGTCAGCGTACGAACAATTCGACTAAACATAATCGATATGGGCTTTCGGAGCCGAAGCCCGACTTGTGTACTCTTGATGACTGCACGACATTGGACTGTTGATGACTGGAAACATGTCGTTTGGTCGGACGAGTCTCGATTCATCTCGATTCATGTTGTAGCGAGCGGATGGACGTGTACTGGTATGGAGACAACCTCATGAATCGATGGCAGGGGACTGTTGAAGCTGGTGGGGGCTCTGTAATGCTGTGGATCGTGTGCAGTTGGAGTGATATGGGACCCCTGATACGTCTAGATACGACTCTTAAAGTTGACACGTACATAATCGTCCTGTCTGATCAGCTGAATTCATTCATGTCCATTGCGCATTCCGACGGACTTGGGCAGTTCCAGTAGGACAATGCGACATCCCACATGTCCAGAATTGCTACAGAGTGGCTCTAGGACCACTCTTTTCAGTTTGAACACTTCCGCTGACCATCAAACTCCCCAGACATGAACATTATTGACCATATCTGGGATGCCTTGCAAGGTGCTGTTCAGAAGAGATCTCCACCACCTCGTACTCTCACGGATTTATGGACAGCCCTGCAGGATTCATGGTGTCAGTTCCCTCCAGCACTACTTCAGACATTAGTCGAGTCCATGCCACGTCGTGTTGCGGCACTCCTGAGTGTTCGGGGGGCCCCTACACGATATTAGGCAAGTGTACCAGTTTATTTGGCTCTACAGTGCATTTTAACAGCTTGAAGGGCAATACTACATTTGAAACTATGAAGTAAAAATATTTCTTAACTATGGGTTTCGAATATTTAGTCATCTTCAGGTATCATAAAATTATTTACAGCAGACTGCATTTCAACGATCTTGTTGGGAAATCAAATGAAGTAAAAGCCATCTTTCATCACATCCACCAACAGTGAGATGCACTTATGTAGTTTATGGAGTGTCACACACAGAGCCATAGCGCGTTTCCATCCATCGGTTTGATGCTCACTCTGCGGTGTACAAGAGGATGCATCGTGCGTCACTGCTGCAAATAACGTCATGACACCCAAAAAATGTCGAATCTACTTGTTAATGAAGTATTAACACCAGCTCTTGATGGTTTAGGAAGGTGAGTATTTCCAAATACTTACGAGTTGAGGAACACCGCCTCTAGGAAATATACTAATACATAAGGAAAGGATGAAGTCAGAAACAACGGACGTGTTTTGTATATACATAAAATTGCAAAAAGTCCCTTTTTTGAATAGGTATTTGTTATTCCACGAACCGGTTTTCAAAGCTTTTTCAGGTTCATCTTCAGATGCTCTTCTGGAAGTTACATCACTATTTCTAGCATAATGCTGGGTCCTGGCTTGCGACAGTATGTGCGGCTTTTTCCGTTAGTGTCCATCTGTCTGCTTCCATTTTCAAGACCAGTTGATACATCACTTCGCACACTTTTACACAATCTGTAATCGTTTACACTGTGACAGGGAAACCTTGCCTTGTGGAGCACATGCTGGATGCTGCCAAGTTTCGCTTTGCCCCGAATAGGCGAGTAACGTAACATAACAGCTATAGAGCGCCAACTGTCGAAACAACCAGATAACATTGGATTAAGACAAAAATTTAATCAGTGACTGCTACCTTCGTAAGGTAAATAACCTAGGAAAGCTTGGTGGTGACGGATGGGGGTGGGAATAGGAGGGAGAGGAGATGGAGTGTGGGGGGAAGGGAAGGAAGAAAACAAACTTAAAAGAACTAATGACATAATAAAACTGCAGACAGGAACATCGTTCCAATTGAAAGATAAACATTGGCATAGCTCACAATATAACAAAGTTGTCCTTAAACCTAGGTTCATATAGATATAGGTAATGGTAGGCTCACAACTAGAGCAAAAGAAATTATTACGTATCGTAATTGGCAGCTAGTAAATCAAAACATATGAACGTTGTTTAGTACTGAAGAAAAAAAAAAAAAAAAAAAAAAAAAAAAAAAAAAAAAAAAAAAAAAAAAAAAGGGTTCAAATGGCTCTGAGCACTATGGGACTTAATATCTGAGATCATCAGTCCCATAGAACTTAGAACTACTTAAACCTAACTAACCTAATGACATCACACACATCCATGCCCGAGGCAGGATTTGACCCTGCGACCGTAGCGGTCGCGCGGTTCCAGACTGAAGCGCCTAGAACTGCTCGGCCACACAGGCCAGCAGTACTGAATACATATTAACCGTGTAAAGTGTGTGGGTCTATTTTGACCCACAAGGATTTTCATAGGTCCATACTTTTGGAAACATTTGGTGTTAACAAATTACTTTCATTGACTCTGTTTGCCCTGTAGTGAAGTATATTGTAAAAGAAAAAAAATTTTTTTGAGCTTTAGTTTGGTATCTACAGAAATTGTACTTCTCAAGCTGTTAAGGTCCTTTTAGACCCTGTGTATTTTAACCTCCATTATTATTGAACATTCTGACAATATTCAATTTGCCAACAAGGGAACGTGTATCGGTATAGTAAGGAGGGTATAAACAAGTGAAGTCATTGTTGTTTTGAACAACTGGAAGTCTATTTCTGTGGAAAGGAGGGAAGGGCTAGTGCGAATCATTGTTCTTTCACGTGAACAAATCACTTTGTAAAGTGATTAACTTCTGTTCAGGTCACTAGGTTTATACCTTTACAGTTCATGTATTTTTTACATTTTTTTTCAAGATAATGGCCTTTTTGCATGATGACGCAATAGCAGGCATATTGGTGAACATGTAACAACCCATAGCCGCCCATCATGTGTGTGTGTGTGTGTGTGTGTGTGTGTGTGTGTGTGTGTGTGTGTTTGTGTCCGCCATTCCGTTAGTAAACCAGGTACACTGCGTGCCAGAAACATATCTGTATGGTGCGAAAACAGGCAATTGAACCTAAATAATGAAATGTGTGAGGTTCCTCACATGAGTGCTAAAAGGAATCCGTTGAACTTTAGTTACACGATAAACCAATAAAATGCAGAGACCGTAACTTCAACTAAATACCTGCGAATTACAATTACGAACCAATTAAATTAGAAAGAGCACATAGAAACCATAGTGGAGAAGACGAACCAAAGACTGCGATTTACAGGTGGAACACTTGGAAGATGCAACGGTTAGACTAAACAGACTGCTACACTACGCTTGAAGATCCTCTTTTGGAATACCGCTTCGCGGTCTGGGATCGCTACCAGGTAGGATTAACGGGATTCATCGAGAAAGTCCAGAGAAGAGCAGAACGTTTTGTATTATCGAGAAATAGGGGAGCGGATCTTCTCACGAAATTTACAGACTTTCTCTTCCGAATGCGAAAAAATTTGCTGACGCCGACCAACATACATAGGGAGAACAGATCGTCCTAATACAATAAGGGAAATCAGAGCTTTTAGGGTAAGATACAGGTTTTAGTTTTTTCTGCACGCCATTCGAGAGTGGAATTTTTGTGAAAGTCGTTCGCTGAATCCTCCGCCAAACACTTAAATGTGATTTGCAGAGTATCCATGTAGATATAGATTTAGATGTCTGATAGTGATGAAGTTCTTTCGGAGGATAAATATCATGTTTCGGAACGCAGCTCTTCATCTTCGCTAGAAGGCACAGATGATACACCTGAACAGCAAACGGTACGCAGTGCAATTCTGATGTCAAGGAATGAATCAGCTGAATGGAAGACAGAACCTCTACGTCAACTGGAACGGCGTGCAGCATGTACAATCCTTCACCTGACCCTAGGACCAACAAAGTATGTCTCTTCTCGCAATACGAAGGAATACTCAGATTTCTAATTGGTCTTCCCGCCACCAATTGAAAACATTACACTCACCTACTAATGCTGAAGAAATGCGTTTATATGGAGATAGCTGGAAAAAGTTAGACGTTCTTTACCTAGATGCTTACATAAGTCTGTTGTGTTAGCAGGAGCTTGCAAGTCACATAAGGGTCTACCGAAACTTTGTGACATCAGTACAAAGGTCACTCAGTTTTCACGGCTACAATGTGACTAGAAACGCTCAAAAAATATCAAGTGTTATTCGATTTGATGACTTTTGGACAAGATACGAACAAGATCAGTTTGCACCTATAAGGGATTTGACAGAGAAGTGTGCAGGGAGATATTACCTAAACTGTCCAGTCCCAGTATGTTTGTTGCAATAGACAAACAACTTATTGCATTCAAGGGAAATTTCCCTTTCTGCAGTATATGCCTTGTAAACCGGGGAAATGTGGCATCAATTTATGATTGGAATATTCCGCCATATACTGGGAAACGAGAAGGTAGTGACCCTGAAAAGAACCAATATCTAAGGATTGAAAGAGCATAACACTACCTGCGACAACTTTTTCAGCTCCTATGAGCTAGCAAAAATGTTGATGAAGAGAAGTATCACAATGACTGAAATTGCGTGAAGAAACGAGCCTTCTGTTCCATCAAAACTATTGCCGACCAGGGGGATTCCTAATTAAACATTAACATTTGCTTTCACAAAGGACACGACGCGTATATTATACATCCAAAGGCACTCTGAACGACGGTGTGAAAGTCAGTGATGGCACCAAGAGAACGCCTCAAATTATTTTAGGCTACAACGTTCTCAGATGTAACCGACATACCCGCTTATAACTCTTAGGTGCTATACAAGACGACTTACCCCGAATGGAAATCGAACACACTACAGCAAAGAAGGCTCTCCGTAGAAAATCTTGACGAGTAGCTAATTGATGGGGATATGAAGGGACGAGGACATCTTCCAAGAGGAAATGCTGCAAGAGAAGCTACAGAAAGAAGAACATCGCTTGAATCTGAACCCTCCACATCCGAAGAAAATGACCCTAAGAGTAAGAAGAGCAACAGATGTCATCTACGTGTGAAAAGTGATAAAAGTTGAGTGAAATGTGTTTAGCGTAAAAAATTCACTTGCAAGAAATATCTTACATATACACGTAAAAACTGTTAGTAAAAGTTATGCAGAGTGTAGTAGAATCAACACACACTTAATTGTAATATTCGATTATTATATTGTTGTACTACTCCGTTATTCAGTTTGAATAATTATCTGTTATTCAGTTTGAATAATTAATACGTGAAACTATCTAAATTATAAATTTATTTATGATTTCAGAATACAAATGTGTAAAAGCATGCATGCGGGAAACAGAAAAAAAACCCCAGTTCTGTTCTGACGCGAACATCTTAAAAGTTTTTGCAAACTAAACTCTGTAGTACGGTTAAGATATATCGCAGACACATAACATAGTATAACAGCTATAAAATTGATCTAACAAAACAACTGAACAACATTGGATTCATGAGAACGTTATATACCATGGGTGGCGCTTTCGTAAGGTAAGTGACATAAAGAAACCAACTGGGCGGTCTGAGAAGGGCGAAGAAAGAGGAGGAGGTACAGAAAGTAGACAAAGGAGGATAAGTGGGGAAGGGGAGGTGGTATGGGGGGGGGGGGGGGGGGTAAGGGTGGAAGGGTGGGCATCGGGTGGGAAAAGAGAAAGACTGGGATAAAAACGGTTTTTTCCTTTTTTTTTGGGAATCGCTGCTCAATTTATACAAGATATATAAATGTTGTAATATAACATAACAGCAGGAGGTAAGAGAATAAAAATCTTTCTAGGACATAACACGACTCACAACATATAACAAGTCGATAATAAGGGGTAGGGTCGAATAGATTACAGATATCTATAATAATAATAATAATTATTATTATTATTGTTATTCCCTTTTAAGAGAGCGATTGAACTTCAGTAGTCATGATTTCTTCTTCTTCCTTCGTTCTTCCTAAATCCTCTTCATACTCTCGCGGTGATCTCTCGCGTTCTTCGGACCATTTATTTCCATTCCTTTCTCCGTGTCTTTTTGTTTAAGTGTATGTTTCTTTATAATGTTCCTGAACTGCTGTCGATCGTTTATGATGTCTTGTGTGATTCCCAGGTCTTCAATGTCTTCTTCTGTTTCATTGATTCGCCCAGTCTTGTTCTTGCTAGTGTTTGCTATATGAAAATTGTGCCTTGTGAGCCTGTTCTTGTTCATCCTGCCGATACGTCCATAAAATTTCATCCTTCTCTTTCTAAAGGTGTCCGTTATTGTTGCTATATTTTCCTCAGAATTATTATTTTTTGCTTTTCAATCTCTCTGACTTTGGTATGACCATGAATCACTGTAGTTTTTACAGCGTAGAGTGCTTTTGGTAGAACCAATGTGTTGTAATGCCTTATTTCTGCATTGACAGAAATAGATTTGCTAATTGAAGTGATTACAAGAGAGCTTATGTGCTTTCCGTAATTTGGAGATTCTTTCTTGATTGGTTATCGAGTTCAGTCATATCTGAAGTGCTCAACACGTCTCACTTTCCCGTACTGACTTGCAATGGGGAGATTATCTGCAGACTTGCTTTCCATGACTTGAACCTTTTCGTAGGAGATTTGTAGGCCAGTTTTCTGTGAGATTTCGTGAAGCTTCTCCAGTGCAAATTTGGCTTCTTCTGTATTGTCGGTTAGAATGACGAGATCCTCCGCGACTGCCGGACACTTCACATTGATTCTCTGCTCTTTTTTAATCCCGAGATGAATTCCATTTCTTTCCTTTTCCCACGTCCTCAGCATTTTTTCCAGAGCCGTGTTAAATAGAAGGGGGGAGAGGCCATCTCCCTGGCAAACACAAGTATGAATATGAAATGCTTCTGACGTTTGTCCCATGAATTTAAAATTGGATGTTGTACCTGGTAATATCTGTTGGATAATTGATCTTATTTTCCTGTCAATCCTGAATTCCTCTAAAGTGTGGAATATTGCCTGTCTACTGAATAATAAGCCTTTTTAAAGTCGACAGAATTTACCACAGTATTTCTAAACCTTCTCATTTTCAAGATATCTGTTCACAGCAAGATCGATCTTTGCGAAACCCTGCCTGATTCTCTCCTATTAATAGGTCCGCCTGTTCTTCTAGGCGACTTACTAAGGCTTTTGAAAGAATTTTGTATACTCCCGTAATTATTTGGATTGGTTTTCGTTCCTTTTTTGTGGAGAGGATGAATTAATGCACGTTTCCACTCTACAGATAGTTGTTCAGTTTCCTAAATGTTTGATATAATTCTGTGAGTTGTTTGTGTGAAATTATTTTAATACGATTTCCATATTTCTGCTATGATTCCGTCTTCCCCTGGAAATTTGTTGTTCTTCGAAGGGTTGCTTATTTCCTTTACTTCTTTAAGAGATGGTGGTTTTGAATCAGGATTAGATGGGAGTTTTTCAAAATCTAGTTGTTCTATCGGAGGCTCGCAGCTGAGAAGTGGGTGAAAATATTTACCTAAAATTCGAGAGTTGTTTCTTGTGTTGGTTTCCAGTGATTCGTCAGGCCGGCAAAAGCAGAGATTAGGTGGTTCATATTCTGTCAGATTTTCTCTGAAAATTTTGTAAAAATTTCAGGTGTTGTTCTTGATAAACTCTTGTTCAAGTTTTTGAAGCAGTTTTATACCGTATCTACCTTTTTCCTCTTCATATTGCCTTAGGTGAACTTTTCTGTATTTTAAAAAATTTCTGCCATTTTTCTGGAGTTTTGTTGCTACTGAAAGTTTCCCATTCTTGTTTTCTCTCTTCTATTGCTTAATCACATACACTGTTCCACTGTTTTCTCTTTCTTGGGGGTTACCTTAACTCATAGTGTTTCTCACTACGTCTGGAAGTTCCCTCCAATTCGTTTTGTTTGATTGCCTAATTTCCTGAAGAATTTCCCTCTTCTTGAGTTTCAAGTATTCTGGATCAGTTGTGAATGTTTTATTCCTTTGTGGTTTTTTCTGTCTGGTTGGAATCTAATCTTTATTTGCAGAAAATGGTGGTCTGACTCAAAAAATCCCTTTCTTCTTCGTGAATTGAGTATTCCTTTGGCATTCTTACTGGATATAGCAACATGGTCTATCTGAAGAGACTCACCCACAGACGAGTTTGTATGCAGGTTTAAAGAACTGTGTGGACGTGATTTCGAGATCAAAATTTTAACAGAAGTTTATTATTCTCTTACCATTTTTATTTGTTCCATCGTGCGCCGTGTGAATTGCTATTGTGTTCCTAAATTTTTTTTCTTTGCCATGTCGTCATTGAAAACTCTAACAGAATTTTCACATGATACTTAGGGATTTTATTTGACGTTTCCTTCAGTAGTTCCCAGACGTCATCTATTACCAGTGGATCTCTTGTACTGCAGTCATTTGTGGGAGCACGTGCACTTGTCAGCGTGTGTGCCTCGTTTCCAGATTTTATTGAGATTGTGGAGATTCTTTCTGATGTTAAGTGGAAGTTTATTACTGAATCTATAATTGATCTGCGCACAATAGAAGCTGTGCCAGATTGTTTAGGTCCCTTGTTCAGCTGGACTGCGGGTTTCCCTTTGTCGATTCTGAAGTTTCCCGAATTGAAATGATTTTCATCGGTAAATCGAGTTTCTTGAATCGCAAAGATCTTTATGTGGAATTTTTCCATCGTGTTTGTGAGCTGTTTAAGTTTACCTACTCTGAAGGGAGTTTTTGTGTTGAGAGCCCCTATGAAGTTTTCTGGTTTGGCCTTAGAGATTTTGAGAGCCTCTGGCTCTTCTGCACATGATGTTCCTGGTTCCCCAGAATTCGATGATCAGGAAAACTCAGTCTAGAGACTGATGCCTGGGGTAATAGAATTCGTTCCTTTTGTTCCATCATGCCTACTCAGGTTGAAACTTATTTTGTGGTAATTTTCAGTGACGGTCACGTGTTTACGACTTGACAGTTGTGATCAAGAAGAGCGAGTCTCAGCCGCATCGACTACGTGACCAGACTCTGACCAGTAACCGCTGGATTCCAGACCAGACGCTAGTGATCCGGGCTGCCTCTTCCGCCAGTTCCGCCGTACCGACGATCTTCATCTCCATCTTCATTGTCGCTGAGGTCTTCACCGTTTCCCTGGCAAGGGGCCCTCACGAGGTACTATAACCCCGGACCAGGTGAACAAAGTTTTTTTTTTTTTTTTAACGAGGTTTTACTCCTGCCCCTCCTCTTTATTTACCCGGGCGTGGGGCCAGCTACGGCAGAGTTAGATATCTATAATTACTATATGCAGTTATTACATATACATTCCCCTCTTCCCTATTCTCACTCTTCCCATTCCCCCCACCCACCACCTGCCTCGCCTGGGGTGTTGGTTCTTTAGGATATTTACCTTACGAAAGTACCATCCACTGCTTATAATTTTCTCATGAATCCAATGCTATCCATTTTTTTGTTCGTTCGCACTTTATAGCTGTTACACTACGTTATGTGCCTATGTTGTTTCTAAGGATGTGCCCAGTACTAAGCTACGTGTATAGGTTTCCATTTACTGGCTGTCAGTAACGTAACGTAAATATCTCTCTTACTCTAAGTATGAACCTCATGTACGTCTAATACCCACACACAATAATCGTAGGTATCTACAATCTGTTTAACCCTATGCGGTGTTATGTACTTGTTTTGTGCTGTGAGCCGTGTCAGTATTTATTGTCCAGTTGGCACTACGTTCCCGTGTGTAGTTTTGTTAAGTATCATGGTCTTAAAAAACATTTTATGTAAGTTGTTGATTAGTACAGTCTTCGAGATAATCATGTACACATCGTTACTTTAGAGCGGCAGCGCCGCCTGGCGACGAAACTTGTAACCACCAGACATGGGCTCTAAAGCGCATCGGCTCAGACTTCCTCAGTTGTCGTGGACACGTCATCCTTACTGATGTACTCGTTTTTACTCCTCATTGCTGCTATGGATATTTTGTTTGCCAAGTTTTATATATTTGACAGACTGGTATGGAGCTGTGTTATTGTATTCGGAGCACGTTCTGAGTCGTGTGGACAGGACCGATCAATAATTACATTTCTGGGAACTATGTAATTTATTATTATTCGGGTAATATGGTTCCCTTTGTATGATTGTTGTACGATCACACAGATTACTTCGTTAACGTTATGCTGATCGTAACATTGTAGAGCTGAGAATCTGAGACTTAAAGGTAGTTACTGTCGAAATTGGTCATGAAGTAAACTACTTCACATCAAGCGATCTTGGCTTCTAATGCTATAAAAATGACATCAGATTTAGCATGGCAACTTCACAAAGAATACACCGGGAAGGAAAACTTTAAGAATTAAATTAGTTGGCATGTCTTTTATATTCTTACTTCAAATTACAATCAGAGGAATTAGTGATACAAATGGCGACGTACAGATGATTGACAGCAGCAACAAGCTGTTTACTAAAGTAATTGATGATAATGAAGAAAACCTAGATGGACGGTCTGTTGCTTGTATCTGTTTCCTCCTCACTGCATCATCTTGCCTTGAGGTAAGCATTTAGCCTGTGTTAACCTATATGCTTCTGTCCGCAGCTGGAACGTTCGTGAAATGACGTACGTCTTAACGAACAAGACGCAGACGGAAATTGTAGTGCAGTTTGGGATCGGATAAATCCACGAGAATTTTTGTTAGTGTGATAGCGAATTGAAATCAGATGTTTAGTAACGCTGAAGATCCAATTTTCTAGTTCATTACCCCACCGTAAAGAGGAATCTTTCGTTCTTGAGCCTTACAGGCAAATAATATTTGTGTAAACCCTAAAATTTCTTAAAGAGTTGAGTTTATAATGTGTACAACAAAACTATTTTTTTTTACTGAGATCGTATATTCTAATTCTGTAAGGAAAGGATTTAGCAATCAGTGGTTTTTACCATGAGATTATTGTCAGGATTCCTTGCCGATGTTGTTAACATATATCGTTAATATGAGCGGGAGGCCTTGAATTCTGTCTGGATGTGCCATTTTGTAATACTTGGATGAGGACCAGATTTCGCTTCCGTAAGAGTCAAGGACATGACCTGTCTAATTCCAACGCTCGCGAAAGCTACAAAAACAGGTTTAAGCGAGTCGTGAAAGACGCTGACCTCCGTTACTCAGAAATTCACCGTCTTCTAAGTCTGCGGCTGGAGAACGTTCTCCGAAGAATGTCATACGTTGTTACTAACAGTACATTCTCTGGAAAATAAGTGAAAGGTACCCACCTGGACATGTAGAATAATTCCAGCAGCTTGTATAGAAAAATCTAGACACTGCGTCAGGAATTCATAACCGGAATCTTGGTGCTGTGTTAATGACTGTTCTGATACATATCTGCGATATTTTAATCTCTGAACCTGAGATCCGGCCATTCGGTATCCCTCTTCCTCTCTGTATCAACGGTGGAAGGGTACCGCGAAATGTGTGCCTTGCACCAGTGAACGGATGACATAATGTCACCGAGCATACTTCAATTTTACCAATAGATGTTAGCACGCATTTTATGCTTCGTCGTGAGGATCACACAATTTTTCATCAAATTTAGTATGTGGTAACTGCAGGAATACCATAATTTGTCTTCACATGAGTGATGTATAGTATTAAAGTATAATGGGGAGTTATTGTCCAGTTGTCAAACTCAGCTGGGGAACAATAATATTCATTTATGATCACTTCTTCTGTCCAAGATTATATTTCATAAATCGCTCCAAAACTTTTGTGGTCTGTCCACATGTCTTTTGCCAATCTGTCGATAACTTTTTACTTTAAGTAGATTTTCTTCCTACTTCCTTTGTACACACTGTGGTCAAAGTGATCTGATTGCTCAGATACGTCTTATGATGGATTTTACGTTCAGTTCATCTCACATTTCGTCTGATCTGACGCATAAGATCTGTTGGCGGTGAATAGAAATTGCAGTTTTTGCTGTCAGAAGTCAGGTTTCTAAACCAAACGGCTATGTTCAAATGATACAGTTTTCTAATACTTCAGGTGCGTTTCTTTCGGTGTTTTGCCTTTTGAAGTTTTTATTAATGTTCTAGTGAAGCTCAGTTTTCCAGCAAAGTCCCCATCACTTCCACAACCTATATCACATCCCACATAAATGAAGTGCGAGCCACGATCAAGTGGCTTAAAACCCATGATTATTTACAGCTTGTCACAGTTGTTGATGAGCTCGTTATCCGTTCTACAGGTGTCGGAAATTTTTCGTCCATTTCTATGGTACATGCTATTTATGTCTTATCCGTTTCCATTCTTCCATTCCCTCTCATGTTCGTTTCCTATATTTTTCTCGCCTTTTCATACTGGTGTTAGATTTATATTTGCCATACCATTCTCCATTCTCGTTCAAGTGATTAAAATTTGTTTTAACATCAGGTGTCCATGTAAATCATCTATTTTAGCATTAAATCTTTACCAGGCAATTCATGTCATTTTGTCATTACGTCTTCACGTATTCGTTTTTCATTTGTAACCGGCCTTGGGTTCTACTGAATCACATTCAACGTTTTTTTTGTATTTCTAGTTTTATGTCACCGTAACAATCAACAGCTTTTCTTATTTCATAAGTTATACTCTCCACCTTCATTTAATGCTTGTGTTTTTAATATTCGGTTTCCTCTATCTTTGTTTCGAGTCCCCAGCAATTTTGAGAATCTCAAACTTCTCCGATTTATTGCAAATTATCTAACTGATGACTTATGGATGATCATTCCTGTTCAGATGATACTGTCGTAACATAGTCACCGGAAAAACGCTAGATCAATTTTAATGTCATATGGCTATCTCGGATGTCAGCTAAACGTTGGAAATTTCCTCTCAAGCAACCCCAGGACTGCATGAAAATGTAATTTAGGTGTTAACCAATCAACTCGTCTTGGTTTTAGGATTCCTTAATATCTCTGGAGCTGCCTCCCCACAGAAACCACTGTTACATGAGCTCAGATTTGTTGGTGCAGCTCTTGGGACCGATTTGGTGGAACAATCTGCATGGGCTCCTGAGAAATGGAACAAGAGGTGAGGCAATATTGACCCTACAATTTACCTTAAAACCTAGATTAAAGAAACGGAAACCTATATTAAAATCGTTTGTCATTTGTAGATGTAGGAAACGCTTTTGACCGTGTTGATCGATACACGCTCTTTTAAATTATGAAGTTTTCAGAGATATAAGTCAGGGAGCAGAAAGTTATCTACGAGGCGGCCAGCAGTTTTGAGAATCAAAGGGCATGTAAAGGAAACAGTATTTGAGAAGGGTCTGAGAAAGCCTATCATCTCCCCCTCACCCCCTCACCTCACGTTATTCGGTGAGCTCAAAGAGCAGGAAGTAGTAAATGCACTTAAGATGAAACATGAAAAGGCAATTAGAGTTTAGGAAAAAACCTTTAGGAATTGGCAGTTACATTGTAGTTCTTTCAGACACGATATAAGATTTGGGAAATCGATTAAACGGAACAGACAGTGTGCTGAACAGGAGTTATAAGATGATTAGTAAAACTACTGTGCTGCCTAGCTGTATTAAAAGTCAGGTGATTCTGGGGGAACTAGATTGGGGAAAGAGACGCGAAAAATTACACGCTAGTTTTGCTACTTTGGCGGCAAACTAACAACATAAATAAAGGGGATATACTACAGTAAAGTACGTTGTTTAAGCCGATGCGCATGCCTGGAGCGATTTTTCTATTTAAAAATCGTAATCGTTTAATTTATGAAGGAAAAAGAAGTGCAGGAACGAATATTAGAACATATGTAATCGATTTTAGACCTCACATTTTAAGTAAACTTTACTGCACATTGCCTACAGTAAGACATTACAAGGTGAGCAAAAATTTCTGTCTGATTTAATGGGTACGTATTTATAAACAAAACAGCGTTGTAGAATGGACAAATTCTGACAAAACACAAACCAGTTCCCTAAGCTCACTGCCGTTAAAGGAAATGCGAGGTTTGAAGAATTGATTGTAGCTTTGGAAGAATTGCAAGTATAGTTTTCTAAACATTTTGAGGACACTCACAGTCTTATATTTGTTTTCTAGCTGTTTGCCGTTTCAGCTGAAAGCGCCCTTGCGCAAGTGCAGGTGTAACTGATTGATCTGCAAGGTAATTCTCGTTTTAATGCCAAATCGCTTTACGTTTGAAAACCGTCCAGGACGTTTGCATTGCTTTCCTCAGGTAGAATTACCACGTCCTCCTCGTATTGAGGCTGCCAAAGTGCTACAATACTTTGATCGACGTACTTGTGTGAAAGACCTTTTTCCGACTACGGAAACTAAGTCACGATCACGTGGCAGCTTGAGAGAGAGTGTCTGCGTCTGTCTGTATGTCGAGTACCAGACAAAAGTTATATTATGTCTTCAGTGCGCCGAAAGTAATTGAATAATACCGAAAATTTGATTTGTTTGTGATCTGTGTTGTTGCTAGATGTTGTTGTTGTTGTGGTCTTCAGTCCTGAGACTGGTTTGATGCAGCTCTCCATGCTACTCCATCCTGTGCAAGCTTCTTCATCTCCCAGTACCTACTGCAGCCTACATCCTTCTGAATCTGCTTAGTGTATTCATCTCTTGGTCTCCCTCTACGATTTTTACCCTCCACGCTGCCCTCCAATACTAAATTGGTGACCCCTTGATGCCTCAGAACATGTCCTACTAACCGATCCCTTCTTCTAGTCAAGTTGTGCCACAAGCTCCTCTTCTCCTCAATTCTATTCAATAGCTCCTCATTAGTTATGTGATCTACCCATCTAATCTTCAGCATTCTTCTGTAGCACCACAATTCGAAAGCTTCTAATCTCTTCCTGTCCAAACTATTTATCGTCCATGTTTCACTTGCATACATGGCTACACTCCATACAAATACTTTCAGAAACGACTTCCAGACATTTAAATCTATATTCGATGTTAACAAATTTTTCTTGTTTAGAAACGCTTTCCTTGCCATTGCCAGCCTACATTTTATATCCTCTCTACTTCGACCATCATCAGTTATTTTGCTCCCCAAATAGCAAAACTCCTTTACTACTTTAAGTGCCTCATTTCCTAATCTAATTCCCTCAGCATCACCCGACTTAATTCGACTACATTCCATTATCCTCGTTTTGCTTTTGTTGATGTTCGTCTTATACCCTCCTTTCAAGACACTGTCCATTTCGTTCAACTGCTCTCCAAAGTCCTTTGCAGTCTCTGACAGAATTACAATGTCATCGGCGAACGCCAAAGTTTTTATTTCTTCTCCATGGATTTTAATACCTACTCCAAACTTTTCTTTTGTTTCCTTTATTGCTTGTTCAATATACAGATTGAATAACATCGGGGAGAGGCTACAACCCTGTCTCACTCCCTTTCATAACCCTCGACTCTTGTAACTGCCATCTGCTTTCTGTACAAATTGTAAATATCCTTTCGCTCCCTGTATATTACCCCTGCCACCTTCAGAATTTGAAAGAGAGTATTCCAGTCAACATTGTCGAAAGCTTTCTCTAAGTCTACAAATGCTAGAAACGTAGGTTTGCCTTTCCTTAATCTTTCTTCTAAGATGTGCTAGATGTGAAATATAAAACCAAGTTGTACGCAGTGCGGCTGCACCATAATTTGAATGCAGTGCGTTCAGACCAGCTTCTCCCTCTTCCCCCTCCTCACGCTCAGACAGCGTGCCGTGGCTGTGGAGGAAGTGTGCAACGAGGCTGAAAGCTACGGCACGCGTGCCAGGGCATGGCTCACGGGCCCAAGTCTTGGTCGCCCCCAGTATAGAGAGGCACGAGGCATGAGTACAGTGTGTGGTTACCACGCACCGTCAGACGACGTGGCGGTTAGGTGATGCAGCCGCTTCCAATGTGGCCAAACAAGTCCGACGGATAAGGAACAGAGCGGCAGACAGTCTGTCAGTGAAGAACCGGGAATCGAAAGCGAAGAGAAGACACTGATAAAATCTGTCGTGGATCAGTTTTCAGTATACAGTACAGCGTCGATTATCCGAAGTAACTGGGGGACATGGGTGTTCGGAAAACTGGTTTGTTGGGATAATCGAACTGTACATGTTTATTTGCCAAAAAGAAGTACTGTACAGTAAATTTATTCATAAAAACAGGCATCTCTTTTAGTATTACAAAGTAACATACAAAGGCAACTTCAGTAGGGATATATAGTAATAATCTCGTACTTTTCCCTCATAGAAAGGACAACACGTTTACGTCTAAGCATTTTGTATCGTCAAGTTCACTTCTTCACGCAGCAGCACACAAGTGGTCGTAACAGAGAACAGAAGGTGACTGCACAGTGAGAAGCTCTTTTTGGGGGCGCGCTATCCTTCAAACTGCGCGGAGCGGCACGCCTCAACTCTAAGCTGGCGCAGCTGTTGCTGTGAACAGCTTGGATACTGCCGCTACTTCTACTGCCAGTGCCGAGCCGACAGAAGTGTGCTGATTGTTGAAACACAGCGACTGGCGGCTCGGCCGGTCAGCAGCGCCTTGTGAAGGCCCCATTGGAAGCAATGTTCCGCCAGCGGTGGCCCAGTGCGGCGACTACTGTGGAAAACTTGGTTTGGGAGTGAGGGGGGTGATGGACGGTAGGGTGGCAGAGTAACAGGTGCGAGCGAGCACACAGTTCGGTTAAGCGGTCGTTCGGTTAACCGACGTTCGGATAATCGACGCTCTACTGTATTGTGTAACATTTCGAACGTAACTAAAGCCGCTGCCCACCGAGTTCCCCGACATAACCACCACTGGAAAAAAAAGAAAAAAAAAAGAACAGAACGAGACGGCAGTGCAAATGTTGCAGCTCTGTCTAGCCAATCCAGATATCACCTTCAACCACCTAAGCACCATGTACGAGTGCTGAGTGTACCACAATGACTTTGAGGACAATGACGAATCAAGCATCGACCGAAAAAGGTGAGGGCACGACTGTCGTCCGCCAGGGGTAGCGCTGACTGTGTTTTAAGACAGCTGCGGAGGGGTAGTAACAAGTTGTGCTCGTAAGGTGCAAACCATCACAGTAGCATGCTACCGAAATCTCCAGACAACAACGCTATGTGGAAAGGTGTCACGACAAAGCTTCTAGCGAAGTTCCAATGACTTCTTTCATTTTCTGTAAGAAAATGGAACACCTACGGCCGTCCTTGTGATGTCATTTATAGTACGACTACCAGTTTCGGTGTTTCAATGCACCTTATTCAGTCCATAGATGATACCAAGACGGTTAACATCATTCATTTCCTCGAATGAATAACCGTTGCGTACCAGGCACTTCCAGAGTGGCGACATGGCGAACTTTGTGTGTGTGTGTGTGTGTGTGTGTGTGTGTGTGTGTGTGTGTGTGAATTCCTAAGGGACCAAAGCACTGAGGTCATCGGTCCCTTGGATCTTCGTGTTCGAACGTTTTCGGTACAGCCAACGTGTCCCCCAAGTCGTACATTGTTGGTAAGGAAGTGAAGCGTTGGAGAGTGGACACACAGAGAACGGCAAACATCGTCAGTAAGGTTCGTTCTCGCAGCTGGATTTTGTCGGCGCAATAATTAAAACTGAAGGAATTTTAATATTTACGTATTATTTTGTCACTGTGGCAGAAAGAAAAGCTCTGTGGTGTCTCTCGTCATCACCATCCTTGTGGATGCTCCCTTCTGAATATTTCTGTTTTATTATATACCATGTTGCTCTTTTGTTCTTCAGTCCAGAGACTGGTTTGATGCAGGCAGCTCTTCGTGCGTCTCTATCCTGTGCAAGCTTCTTCATCTCCCTGTACCTACTGCAACCTACATCCTTCTGAATCTGCTTAGTGTATTCATCTCATGGTCTCCCTCTACGATTTTTAACCTCCACGCTGCCCTCCAATACTAAATTGGTGATCCCTTGA